>NW_026600248.1:356873-394373 GCF_029448725.1 Salvelinus fontinalis
TGTCTCTCTAAACTAGATGAATGTTGTGGTGTCTGTCTCTCTAAACTAGATGAATGTTGAGGTGTCTGTCTCTCTAAACTAGATGAATGTTGTGGTGTCTGTCTCTCTAAACTAGATGAATGTTGAGGTGTCTGTCTCTCTAAACTAGATGAATGTTGAGGTGTCTGTCTCTCTAAACTAGATGAATGTTGAGGTGTCTGTCTCTCTAAACGAGATGAATGTTGTGGTGTCTGTCTCTCTAAACTAGATGAATGTTGTGGTGTCTGTCTCTCTAAACTAGATGAATGTTGAGGTGTCTGTCTCTCTAAACTAGATGAATGTTGAGGTGTCTGTCTCTCTAAACTAGATGAATGTTGAGGTGTCTGTCTCTCTAAACTAGATGTTGTGGTGTCTGTCTCTCTAAACTAGATGAATGTTGTGGTGTCTGTCTCTCTAAACTAGATGAATGTTGTGGTGTCTGTCTCTCTAAACTAGATGAATGTTGAGGTGTCTGTCTCTCTAAACTAGATGAATGTTGAGGTGTCTGTCTCTCTACACTAGATGAATGTTGAGGTGTCTGTCTCTCTACACTAGATGAATGTTGAGGTGTCTGTCTCTCTACACTAGATGAATGTTGAGGTGTCTGTCTCTCTACACTAGATGAATGTTGAGGTGTCTGTCTCTCTAAACTAGATGAATGTTGAGGTGTCTGTCTCTCTAAACGAGATGAATGTTGTGGTGTCTGTCTCTCTAAACTAGATGAATGTTGAGGTGTCTGTCTCTCTAAACGAGAAGAATGTTGTGGTGTCTGTCTCTCTAAACTAGATGAATGCTGAGGTGTCTGTCTCTCTACACTAGATGAATGTTGTGGTGTCTGTCTCTCTAAACTAGATGAATGTTGAGGTGTCTGTCTCTCTAAACTAGATGAATGTTGAGGTGTCTGTCTCTCTAAACTAGATGAATGTTGTGGTGTCTGTCTCTCTAAACTAGATGAATGTTGAGGTGTCTGTCTCTCTAAACTAGATGAATGTTGAGGTGTCTGTCTCTCTAAACTAGATGAATGTTGAGGTGTCTGTCTCTCTAAACTAGATGAATGTTGAGGTGTCTGTCTCTCTAAACTAGATGAATGTTGTGGTGTCTGTCTCTCTCAACTAGATGAATGTTGAGGTGTCTGTCTCTCAACTAGATGAATGTTGAGGTGTCTGTCTCTCTAAACATGATGAATGTTGAGGTGTCTGTCTCTCTAAACATGATGAATGTTGAGGTGTCTGTCTCTCTAAACATGATGAATGTTGAGGTGTCTGTCTCTCTAAACTAGATGTTGTGGTTTCTGTCTCTCTAAACTAGATGTTGTGATGTCCTGTCTCTCAACTAGATGAATGTTGTGGTGTCTGTCTCTCTAAACTAGATGAATGTTGAGGTGTCTGTCTCTCTAAACTAGATGAATGTTGTGGTGTCTGTCTCTCTAAACTAGATGAATGTTGAGGTGTCTGTCTCTCTAAACTAGATGAATGTTGTGGTGTCTGTCTCTCTACACTAGATGAATGTTGAGGTGTCTGTCTCTCTAAACTAGATGAATGTTGAGGTGTCTGTCTCTCTAAACTAGATGAATGTTGAGGTGTCTGTCTCTCTAAACTAGATGAATGTTGAGGTGTCTGTCTCTCTAAACTAGATGTTGTGGTTTCTGTCTCTCTAAACTAGATGTTGAGGTGTCTGTCTCTCTAAACTAGATGAATGTTGTGGTGTCTGTCTCTCTAAACTAGATGAATGTTGTGGTGTCTGTCTCTCTAAACTAGATGTTGTGGTTTCTGTCCCTCTAAACTAGATGTTGTGGTGTCTGTCTCTCTAAACTAGATGAATGTTGAGGTGTCTGTCTCTCTAAACTAGATGAATGTTGAGGTGTCTGTCTCTCTAAACGAGATGAATGTTGAGGTGTCTGTCTCTCTAAACTAGATGAATGTTGAGGTGTCTGTCTCTCTAAACTAGATGAATGTTGAGGTGTCTGTCTCTCTAAACTAGATGAATGTTGAGGTGTCTGTCTCTCTAAACGAGATGAATGTTGTGGTGTCTGTCTCTCTAAACTAGATGAATGTTGAGGTGTCTGTCTCTCTAAACTAGATGAATGTTGAGGTGTCTGTCTCTCTAAACTAGATGAATGTTGAGGTGTCTGTCTCTCTAAACTAGATGAATGTTGTGGTGTCTGTCTCTCTACACTAGATGAATGTTGAGGTGTCTGTCTCTCTAAACTAGATGAATGTTGAGGTGTCTGTCTCTCTAAACTAGATGAATGTTGTGGTGTCTGTCCCTCTAAACTAGATGAATGTTGAGGTGTCTGTCTCTCTAAACTAGATGAATGTTGAGGTGTCTGTCTCTCTAAACTAGATGAATGTTGAGGTGTCTGTCTCTCTAAACTAGATGAATGTTGTGGTGTCTGTCCCTCTAAACTAGATGAATGTTGAGGTGTCTGTCTCTCTAAACTAGATGAATGTTGAGGTGTCTGTCTCTCTAAACTAGATGTTGAGGTGTCTGTCTCTCTAAACTAGATGAATGTTGAGGTGTCTGTCTCTCTAAACTAGATGTTGAGGTGTCTGTCTCTCTAAACTAGATGAATGTTGAGGTGTCTGTCTCTCTAAACTAGATGAATGTTGTGGTGTCTGTCTCTCTAAACTAGATGAATGTTGTGGTGTCTGTCTCTCTAAACTAGATGAATGTTGAGGTGTCTGTCTCTCAACTAGATGAATGTTGAGGTGTCTGTCTCTCTAAACTAGATGAATGTTGTGGTGTCTGTCTCTCTAAACTAGATGAATGTTGAGGTGTCTGTCTCTCTAAACTAGATGTTGTGGTGTCTGTCTCTCTAAACTAGATGAATGTTGAGGTGTCTGTCTCTCTAAACTAGATGAATGTTGAGGTGTCTGTCTCTCTAAACTAGATGAATGTTGAGGTGTCTGTCTCTCTAAACTAGATGAACGTTGTGGTGTCTGTCTCTCTAAACTAGATGAATGTTGTGGTGTCTGTCTCTCTAAACTAGATGAATGTTGAGGAGTCTGTCTCTCTAAACTAGATGAATGTTGAGGTGTCTGTCTCTCTAAACTAGATGAATGTTGAGGAGTCTGTCTCTCTAAACTAGATGAATGTTGAGGTGTCTGTCTCTCTAAACTAGATGAATGTTGTGGTGTCTGTCTCTCTAAACTAGATGAATGTTGAGGAGTCTGTCTCTCTAAACTAGATGAATGTTGAGGTGTCTGTCTCTCTAAACTAGATGAATGTTGAGGAGTCTGTCTCTCTAAACTAGATGAATGTTGAGGTGTCTGTCTCTCTAAACTAGATGAATGTTGTGGTGTCTGTCTCTCTACACTAGATGAATGTTGAGGTGTCTGTCTCTCTAAACTAGATGAATGCTGAGGTGTCTGTCTCTCTAAACTAGATGAATGTTGAGGTGTCTGTCTCTCTAAACTAGATGAATGTTGAGGTGTCTGTCTCTCTAAACTAGATGAATGTTGTGGTTTCTGTCCCTCTAAACTAGATGAATGTTGTGGTGTCTGTCTCTCTAAACTAGATGAACATTGAGGTGTCTGTCTCTCTAAACTAGATGAATGTTGAGGTGTCTGTCTCTCTAAACTAGATGAACGTTGTGGTGTCTGTCTCTCTAAACTAGATGAACATTGAGGTGTCTGTCTCTCTAAACTAGATGAATGTTGAGGTGTCTGTCTCTCTAAACTAGATGAACGTTGTGGTGTCTGTCTCTCTAAACTAGATGAATGTTGAGGTGTCTGTCTCTCTAAACTAGATGAATGTTGAGGTGTCTGTCTCTCTAAACTAGATGAATGTTGAGGTGTCTGTCTCTCTAAACTAGATGAATGTTGTGGTGTCTGTCTCTCTAAACTAGATGAATGTTGTGGTGTCTGTCTCTCTAAACTAGATGAATGTTGAGGTGTCTGTCTCTCTAAACTAGATGAATGTTGTGGTGTCTGTCTCTCTAAACTAGATGAATGTTGAGGTGTCTGTCTCTCTAAACTAGATGAATGTTGAGGTGTCTGTCTCTCTAAACTAGATGAATGTTGAGGTGTCTGTCTCTCTAAACGAGATGAATGTTGTGGTGTCTGTCTCTCTAAACTAGATGAATGTTGTGGTGTCTGTCTCTCTAAACTAGATGAATGTTGAGGTGTCTGTCTCTCTAAACTAGATGAATGTTGAGGTGTCTGTCTCTCTAAACTAGATGAATGTTGAGGTGTCTGTCTCTCTAAACTAGATGTTGTGGTGTCTGTCTCTCTAAACTAGATGAATGTTGTGGTGTCTGTCTCTCTAAACTAGATGAATGTTGTGGTGTCTGTCTCTCTAAACTAGATGAATGTTGAGGTGTCTGTCTCTCTAAACTAGATGAATGTTGAGGTGTCTGTCTCTCTACACTAGATGAATGTTGAGGTGTCTGTCTCTCTACACTAGATGAATGTTGAGGTGTCTGTCTCTCTACACTAGATGAATGTTGAGGTGTCTGTCTCTCTACACTAGATGAATGTTGAGGTGTCTGTCTCTCTAAACTAGATGAATGTTGAGGTGTCTGTCTCTCTAAACGAGATGAATGTTGTGGTGTCTGTCTCTCTAAACTAGATGAATGTTGAGGTGTCTGTCTCTCTAAACGAGAAGAATGTTGTGGTGTCTGTCTCTCTAAACTAGATGAATGCTGAGGTGTCTGTCTCTCTACACTAGATGAATGTTGTGGTGTCTGTCTCTCTAAACTAGATGAATGTTGAGGTGTCTGTCTCTCTAAACTAGATGAATGTTGAGGTGTCTGTCTCTCTAAACTAGATGAATGTTGTGGTGTCTGTCTCTCTAAACTAGATGAATGTTGAGGTGTCTGTCTCTCTAAACTAGATGAATGTTGAGGTGTCTGTCTCTCTAAACTAGATGAATGTTGAGGTGTCTGTCTCTCTAAACTAGATGAATGTTGAGGTGTCTGTCTCTCTAAACTAGATGAATGTTGTGGTGTCTGTCTCTCTCAACTAGATGAATGTTGAGGTGTCTGTCTCTCAACTAGATGAATGTTGAGGTGTCTGTCTCTCTAAACATGATGAATGTTGAGGTGTCTGTCTCTCTAAACATGATGAATGTTGAGGTGTCTGTCTCTCTAAACATGATGAATGTTGAGGTGTCTGTCTCTCTAAACTAGATGTTGTGGTTTCTGTCTCTCTAAACTAGATGTTGTGATGTCCTGTCTCTCAACTAGATGAATGTTGTGGTGTCTGTCTCTCTAAACTAGATGAATGTTGAGGTGTCTGTCTCTCTAAACTAGATGAATGTTGTGGTGTCTGTCTCTCTAAACTAGATGAATGTTGAGGTGTCTGTCTCTCTAAACTAGATGAATGTTGTGGTGTCTGTCTCTCTACACTAGATGAATGTTGAGGTGTCTGTCTCTCTAAACTAGATGAATGTTGAGGTGTCTGTCTCTCTAAACTAGATGAATGTTGAGGTGTCTGTCTCTCTAAACTAGATGAATGTTGAGGTGTCTGTCTCTCTAAACTAGATGTTGTGGTTTCTGTCTCTCTAAACTAGATGTTGAGGTGTCTGTCTCTCTAAACTAGATGAATGTTGTGGTGTCTGTCTCTCTAAACTAGATGAATGTTGTGGTGTCTGTCTCTCTAAACTAGATGTTGTGGTTTCTGTCCCTCTAAACTAGATGTTGTGGTGTCTGTCTCTCTAAACTAGATGAATGTTGAGGTGTCTGTCTCTCTAAACTAGATGAATGTTGAGGTGTCTGTCTCTCTAAACGAGATGAATGTTGAGGTGTCTGTCTCTCTAAACTAGATGAATGTTGAGGTGTCTGTCTCTCTAAACTAGATGAATGTTGAGGTGTCTGTCTCTCTAAACTAGATGAATGTTGAGGTGTCTGTCTCTCTAAACGAGATGAATGTTGTGGTGTCTGTCTCTCTAAACTAGATGAATGTTGAGGTGTCTGTCTCTCTAAACTAGATGAATGTTGAGGTGTCTGTCTCTCTAAACTAGATGAATGTTGAGGTGTCTGTCTCTCTAAACTAGATGAATGTTGTGGTGTCTGTCTCTCTACACTAGATGAATGTTGAGGTGTCTGTCTCTCTAAACTAGATGAATGTTGAGGTGTCTGTCTCTCTAAACTAGATGAATGTTGAGGTGTCTGTCTCTCTAAACTAGATGAATGTTGAGGTGTCTGTCTCTCTAAACTAGATGAATGTTGAGGTGTCTGTCTCTCTAAACTAGATGAATGTTGAGGTGTCTGTCTCTCTAAACTAGATGAATGTTGTGGTGTCTGTCTCTCTAAACTAGATGAATGTTGTGGTGTCTGTCTCTCTAAACTAGATGAATGTTGAGGTGTCTGTCTCTCTAAACTAGATGAATGTTGTGGTGTCTGTCTCTCTAAACTAGATGAATGTTGAGGTGTCTGTCTCTCTAAACTAGATGAATGTTGAGGTGTCTGTCTCTCTAAACTAGATGAATGTTGAGGTGTCTGTCTCTCTAAACTAGATGAATGTTGAGGTGTCTGTCTCTCTAAACTAGATGAATGTTGAGGTGTCTGTCTCTCTAAACTAGATGAATGTTGAGGTGTCTGTCTCTCTAAACTAGATGAATGTTGAGGTGTCTGTCTCTCTAAACTAGATGAATGTTGAGGTGTCTGTCTCTCTAAACTAGATGAATGTTGAGGTGTCTGTCTCTCTAAACTAGATGAATGTTGAGGTGTCTGTCTCTCTAAACTAGATGAATGTTGAGGTGTCTGTCTCTCTAAACTAGATGAATGTTGAGGTGTCTGTCTCTCTAAACTAGATGAATGTTGAGGTGTCTGTCTCTCTAAACTAGATGAATGTTGTGGTGTCTGTCTCTCTAAACTAGATGAATGTTGAGGTGTCTGTCCCTCTAAACTAGATGAATGTTGTGGTGTCTGTCTCTCTAAACTAGATGAATGTTGAGGTGTCTGTCTCTCTAAACTAGATGAATGTTGAGGTGTCTGTCTCTCTAAACTAGATGAATGTTGAGGTGTCTGTCTCTCTAAACTAGATGAATGTTGTGGTGTCTGTCTCTCTAAACTAGATGAATGTTGAGGTGTCTGTCTCTCTAAACTAGATGAATGTTGAGGTGTCTGTCTCTCTACACTAGATGAATGTTGAGGTGTCTGTCTCTCTAAACTAGATGAATGTTGAGGTGTCTGTCTCTCTAAACTAGATGAATGTTGAGGTGTCTGTCTCTCAACTAGATGAATGTTGTGGTGTCTGTCTCTCTAAACTAGATGAACGTTGAGGTGTCTGTCTCTCTACACTAGATGAATGTTGAGGTGTCTGTCTCTCTAAACTAGATGAATGTTGAGGTGTCTGTCTCTCTAAACTAGATGAATGTTGAGGTGTCTGTCTCTCTAAACTAGATGAATGTTGAGGTGTCTGTCTCTCTAAACTAGATGAATGTTGAGGTGTCTGTCTCTCAACTAGATGAATGTTGTGGTGTCTGTCTCTCTAAACTAGATGAATGTTGAGGTGTCTGTCTCTCTAAACTAGATGAATGTTGAGGTGTCTGTCTCTCTAAACTAGATGAATGTTGAGGTGTCTGTCTCTCTAAACTAGATGAATGTTGAGGTGTCTGTCTCTCTAAACTAGATGAATGTTGTGGTGTCTGTCTCTCTAAACTAGATGTTGAGGTGTCTGTCTCTCTACACTAGATGAATGTTGAGGTGTCTGTCTCTCTAAACTAGATGAATGTTGAGGTGTCTGTCTCTCTAAACTAGATGAATGTTGAGGTGTCTGTCTCTCTAAACTAGATGAACATTGAGGTGTCTGTCTCTCTAAACTAGATGAATGTTGAGGTGTCTGTCTCTCTAAACTAGATGAATGTTGAGGTGTCTGTCTCTCTACACTAGATGAATGTTGAGGTGTCTGTCTCTCTAAACTAGATGAATGTTGTGGTGTCTGTCTCTCTAAACTAGATGAATGTTGAGGAGTCTGTCTCTCTAAACTAGATGAATGTTGAGGAGTCTGTCTCTCTAAACTAGATGAATGTTGAGGAGTCTGTCTCTCTTAATCATCTCTCAGCTCATACAGGACTAATAAAGGCCTAGTTCACTAATTATTATTTATTTATTTTTATCAGGGGGTGCAAGAGCACCCTCAAAACCGTTACTTCCTGGATTTAAACATGATATGTGACCAATGGAAGAGCCTGAAAACTCAGACTATCTGAAAACTCGATACATTCAAATATTCAATGTTTCAACCATGGTATGGTTTGTGTTACCTCTTAAAGCAGTGAGGTGTCTGTCTCTGAGGTGAGGTGAGGTGAGTTACCTCTTAAAGCAGTGAGGTTAGGTGAGTTACCTCTTGAAGCAGTGAGGTGAGGTGAGGTGAGGTACCTCTTAAAGCAGTGAGGTGAGGTGAGTTACCTCTTAAAGCAGTGAGGTGAGGTGAGTTACCTCTTAAAGCAGTGAGGTGAGGTGAGGTGAGTTACCTCTTAAAGCAGTGAGGTGAGGTGAGGTGAGGTACCTCTTAAAGCAGTGAGGTGAGGTGAGTTACCCTCTTAAAGCAGTGAGGTGAGGTGAGTTACCTCTTAAAGCAGTGAGGTGAGGTGAGGTGAGTTACCTCTTGAAGCAGTGAGGTGAGGTCAGTTACCTCTTAAAGCAGTGAGGTGAGGTGAGTTACCTCTTAAAGCAGTGAGGTGAGGTGAGGTGAGTTACTCTTAAAGCAGTGAGGTGAGGTGAGTTACCTCTTAAAGCAGTGAGGTGAGGTGAGGGGAGTTACCTCTTAAAGCAGTGAGGTGAGGTGAGATGAGTTACCTCTTAAAGCAGTGAGGTGAGGTGAGGTGAGGTGAGTTACCTCTTAAAGCAGTGAGGTGAGGTGAGGTGAGTTACCTCTTGAAGCAGTGAGGTGAGGTCAGTTACCTCTTAAAGCAGTGAGGTGAGTTACCTCTTAAAGCAGTGAGGTGAGGTGAGTTACCTCTTAAAGCAGTGAGGTGAGGTGAGGTGAGTTACCTCTTAAAGCAGTGAGGTGAGGTGAGGTGAGTTACCTCTTGAAGCAGTGAGGTGAGGTCAGTTACCTCTTAAAGCAGTGAGGTGAGTTACCTCTTAATTAAAGCAGTGAGCTGAGCTGAGTTACCTCTTAAAGCAGTGGGCTGGGTTACTTCTTAAAGCAGTGGGCTGAGCTGAGTTACCTCTTAAAGCAGTGGGCTGAGTTACCTCTTAAAGCAGTGGGCTGAGTTACTTCTTAAAGCAGTGGGCTGAGTTACTTCTTAAAGCAGTGGGCTGAGCTGAGTTACCTCTTAAAGCAGTGGGCTGAGTTACCTCTTAAAGCAGTGGGCTGAGTTACCTCTTAAAGCAGTGGGCTGAGTTACTTCTTAAAGCAGTGGGCTGAGTTACTTCTTAAAGCAGTGGGCTGAGCTGAGTTACCTCTTAAAGCAGTGGGCTGAGTTACCTCTTAAAGCAGTGGGCTGAGTTACTTCTTAAAGCAGTGGGCTGAGTTACTTCTTAAAGCAGTGGGCTGAGCTGAGTTACCTCTTAAAGCAGTGGGCTGAGTTACCTCTTAAAGCAGTGGGCTGAGTTACTTCTTAAAGCAGTGGGCTGAGTTACTTCTTAAAGCAGTGGGCTGAGCTGAGTTACCTCTTAAAGCAGTGGGCTGAGTTACCTCTTAAAGCAGTGAGGTGAGGTGAGTTACCTCTTAAAGCAGTGGGCTGAGCTGAGTTACCTCTTAAAGCAGTGAGCTGAGGTGAGGTGAGTTACCTCTTAAAGCAGTGGGCTGAGTTACCTCTTAAAGCAGTGGGCTGAGTTACCTCTTAAAGCAGTGGGCTGAGTTACCTCTTAAAGCAGTGGGCTGAGGTCAGTATCCAACAGGAGCTGATGAGAGTCGCTCCACACACCAACCTTCCGTCCCCCCGAGAGCCTCTGAGACGCACCGCTGCCTGCCATGGCCAGCCTCCCCTACACACACACACACACACACACACACACACACACACACACACACACACACACACACACACACACACACACACACACACACACACACACACACACACACACGCACACACACACACACACGCACAACCACACACACACGCACAACCACACACACACACACACACACACACACACACACACACACACACACACACACACACACACACACACACACACACACACACACACACACACACACACAAGCTGTTATAAAGAAATAATAGACCTGATGAGGGTTAGACACGCATACTAGAACTACAACACCCATCAGACCCCCATACTAGAACTACAACACCCATCAGACCCTCATACTAGAACTACAACACCCTTCAGACCCTCATACTAGAACTACAACACCCTTCAGACCCTCATACTAGAACTACAACACCCTTCAGACCCTCATACTAGAACTACAACACCCTTCAGAGACTCATACTAGAACTACAACACCCTTCAGAGACTCATACTAGAACTACAACACCCACCAGACCCTCATACTAGAACTACAACACCCTTCAGAGACTCATACTAGAACTACAACACCCATCAGACACATATACTACAACTACAACACCTTCAGACCCTCATACTAGAACTACAACACCCTTCAGACCCTCATACTAGAACTACAACACCCTTCAGACCCTCATACTAGAACTACAACACCCACCAGACCCTCATACTAGAACTACAACACCCTTCAGAGACTCATACTAGGACTACAACACCCATCAGACACATATACTACAACTACAACACCTTCAGACCCTCATACTAGAACTACAACACCCTTCAGACCCTCATACTAGAACTACAACACCCACCAGACCCTCATACTAGAACTACAACACCCTTCAGAGACTCATACTAGGACTACAACACCCATCACACACATATACTACAACTACAACACCTTCAGACCCTCATACTAGAACTACAACACCCATCAGACCCTCATAATAGAACTACAACACCCATCAGCACGCCATGCCTAATAATATAACACATCTGGATTATATTAAACTACAACACCCATCAACCCACCAGATCAACTAGCTGCTACAGGAACCACAAACACATGTCACTACACACACATGATATGGTGCTGCTGCCATAGCGACCTTGGTCACATTAAAGGAATACACCTGTACACATAGTAGTATACAGTATATATATTTATATATATTTATATATACAGTATATGTATATATATAGTATATACAGTGGGGAGAACAAGTATTTGATACACTGCTGATTTTGCAGGTTTTCCTACTTACAAAGCATGTAGAGGTCTGTAATTTTTATCATAGTTACACTTCAACTGTGAGAGACGGAATCTAAAACAAAAATCCAGAAAATCACATTGTATGATTTTTAAGTAATTAATTTGCATTTTATTGCATGACATAAGTATTTGATCACCTACCAACCAGTAAGAATTCCGGCTCTCACAGACCTGTTCGTTTTTCTTTAAGAAGCCCTCCTGTTCTCCACTCATTACCTGTATTAACTGCACCTGTTTGAACTCGATACCTATATAAAAGACACCTGTCCACACACTCAATCAAACAGACTCCAACCTCTCCACAATGGCCAAGACCAGAGAGCTGTGTAAGGACATCAGGGATAAAATTGTAGACCTGCACAAGGCTAGGATGGACTACAGGACAATAGGCAAGCAGCTTGGTGAGAAGGCAACAACTGTTGGCGCAATTATTAGAAAATGGAAGAAGTTCAAGATGACGGTCAATCACCCTTGGTCTGGGGCTCCATGCAAGATCTCACCTCGTGGGGCATCAATGATCATGAGGAAGGTGAGGGATCAGCCCAGAACTACACGGCAGGATCTGGTCAATGACCTGAAGAGAGCTGGGACCACAGTCTCAAAGAAAACCATTAGTAACACACTACGCCGTCATGGATTAAAATCCTGCAGCGCACGCAAGGTCCCCCTGCTCAAGCCAGCGCATGTCCAGGCCCTTCTGAAGTTTGCCAATGACCATCTGGATGATCCAGAGGAGGAATGGGAGAAGGTCATGTGGTCTGATGAGACAAAAATATAGCTTTTTGGTCTAAACTCCACTCGCCGTGTTTGGAGGAAAAAGAAGGATGAGTACAACCCCAAGAACACCATCTCAACCGTGAAGCATGGAGGTGGAAACATCATTCTTTGGGGATGCTTTTCTGTAAAGGGGACAGGGCGAATGCACCGTATTGAGGGGAGGATGGATGGGGCCATGTATCGCGAGATCTTGGCCAACAACCTCCTTCCCTCAGTAAGAGCATTGAAGATGGGTCGTGGCTGGGTCTTCCAGCATGACAACGACCCGAAACACACAGCCAGAGCAACTAAGGAGTGGCTCCGTAAGAAGCATCTCAAGGTCCTGGAGTGGCCTAGCCAGTCTCCAGACCTGAACCCAATAGAAAATCTTTGGAGGGAGCTGAAAGTCCGTATTGCCCAGCGACAGCCCCCAAACCTGAAGGATCTGGAGAAGGTCTGTATGGAGGAGTGGGCCAAAATCCCTGCTGCAGTGTGTGCAAACCTGGTCAAGAACTACAGGAAATGTATGATCTCTGTAATTGCAAACAAAGGTTTCTGTACCAAATATTAAGTTCTGCTTTTCTGATGTATCAAATACTTATTTCATGCAATAAAATGCAAATTAATTACTTAAAAATCATACAATGTGATTTTCTGGATATTTGTTTTAGATTCTGTCTCTCACAGTTGAAGTGTACCTATGATAAAAATTACAGACCTCTACATGCTTTGTAAGTAGGAAAACCTGCAAAATCGGCAGTGTATCAAATACTTGTTCTCCCCACTGTATATATATATATATATTAATATATCTCTCTCTCCTTACCTCAGTGAGTTTTCTCCTCCTATGATTCTGCGTTGGCGTGTATGTATCAGTCTCAACCCACACACATGATCTAACACAGACTCCCCAGTACCTAACACAGACAGGAACATTAGTTTAGTATCTAACACAGACTCCACCGTACCTAACACAGACAGGGACGTTAGTTTAGTATGTATCAGCCTCAACCCACACACAGGGTCTAACACAGACTCCACCGTACCTAACACAGACAGGAACATTAGTTTAGTATCTAACACAGACCCCACCGTACCTAACACAGACAGGAACATTAGTTTAGTTCCTGACACAGGCCCCACCGTACCTAACACAGACAGGGACGTTAGTTTAGTATGTATCAGCCTCAACCCACACACAGGGTCTAACACAGACTCCACCGTACCTAACACAGACAGGAACGTTAGTTCAGTACCTAACACAGACAGACAGGAACATTAGTTTAGTACCTAACACAAACAGACAGGAACGTTAGTTTAGTATCTAACACAGACAGACAGGAACGTTAGTTTAGTACCTAACACAGACAGACAGGAACAAGAGTTTAGTATCTAACACAGACTCCACCGTACCTAACACAGACAGGAACGTTAGTTTAGTACCTAACACAGACAGACAGGAACATTAGTTTAGTACCTAACACAGACAGACAGGAACGTTAGTTTAGTACCTAACACAGACAGACAGGAACATTAGTTTAGTACCTAACACAGACAGACAGGAACATTAGTTTAGTATCTACACAGACAGACAGGAACATTAGTTTAGTATCTAACACAGACAGACAGGACCGTTAGTTTAGTATCTAACACAGACAGGAACGTTAGTTTAGTACCTAACACAGACAGGAACATTAGTTTAGTACCTAACACAGACAGACAGGAACGTTAGTTTAGTATCTAACACAGACAGACAGGAACGTTAGTTTAGTATCTAACACAGACTCCACCGTACCTAACACAGACAGGAACATTAGTTTAGTACCTAACACAGACAGACAGGAACGTTAGTTTAGTACCTAACACAGACAGGAACATTAGTTTAGTATGTATCAGCCTCAACCCACACACATGATCTAACACAGACTCCCCCGTACCTAACACAGACAGGAACGTTAGTTTAGTACCTAACACAGACAGACAGGAACATTAGTTTAGTATCTAACACAGACAGACAGGAACGTTAGTTTAGTACCTAACACAGACCCCACCGTACCTAACACAGACAGGAACATTATTTTAGTATGTATCAGCCTCAACCCACACACATGATCTAACACAGACTCCACCGTACCTAACACAGACAGGAACGTTAGTTCAGTACCTAACACAGACAGACAGGAACATTAGTTTAGTACCTAACACAAACAGACAGGAACGTTAGTTTAGTATCTAACACAGACAGACAGGAACGTTAGTTTAGTACCTAACACAGACAGACAGGAACAAGAGTTTAGTATCTAACACAGACTCCACCGTACCTAACACAGACAGGAACGTTAGTTTAGTACCTAACACAGACAGACAGGAACATTAGTTTAGTACCTAACACAGACAGACAGGAACGTTAGTTTAGTACCTAACACAGACAGACAGGAACATTAGTTTAGTACCTAACACAGACAGACAGGAACATTAGTTTAGTATCTACACAGACAGACAGGAACATTAGTTTAGTATCTAACACAGACAGACAGGACCGTTAGTTTAGTATCTAACACAGACAGGAACGTTAGTTTAGTACCTAACACAGACAGGAACATTAGTTTAGTACCTAACACAGACAGACAGGAACGTTAGTTTAGTATCTAACACAGACAGACAGGAACGTTAGTTTAGTACCTAACACAGACAGACAGGAACGTTAGTTTAGTATCTAACACAGACAGACAGGAACGTTAGTTTAGTATCTAACACAGACTCCACCGTACCTAACACAGACAGGAACATTAGTTTAGTACCTAACACAGACAGACAGGAACGTTAGTTTAGTACCTAACACAGACAGGAACATTAGTTTAGTATGTATCAGCCTCAACCCACACACATGATCTAACACAGACTCCCCCGTACCTAACACAGACAGGAACGTTAGTTTAGTATGTATCAGCCTCAACCCACACACATGGTCTAACACAGACTCCACCGTACCTAACACAGACAGGAACGTTAGTTCAGTACCTAACACAGACAGACAGGAACATTAGTTTAGTACCTAACACAAACAGACAGGAACGTTAGTTTAGTATCTAACACAGACAGACAGGAACGTTAGTTTAGTACCTAACACAGACAGACAGGAACAAGAGTTTAGTATCTAACACAGACTCCACCGTACCTAACACAGACAGGAACGTTAGTTTAGTACCTAACACAGACAGACAGGAACATTAGTTTAGTACCTAACACAGACAGACAGGAACGTTAGTTTAGTACCTAACACAGACAGACAGGAACATTAGTTTAGTACCTAACACAGACAGACAGGAACATTAGTTTAGTATCTACACAGACAGACAGGAACATTAGTTTAGTATCTAACACAGACAGACAGGACCGTTAGTTTAGTATCTAACACAGACAGGAACGTTAGTTTAGTACCTAACACAGACAGGAACATTAGTTTAGTACCTAACACAGACAGACAGGAACGTTAGTTTAGTATCTAACACAGACAGACAGGAACGTTAGTTTAGTACCTAACACAGACAGACAGGAACGTTAGTTTAGTATCTAACACAGACTCCACCGTACCTAACACAGACAGGAACGTTAGTTTAGTACCTAACACAGACAGACAGGAACATTAGTTTAGTACCTAACACAGACAGACAGGAACATTAGTTTAGTACCTAACACAGACAGACAGGAACGTTAGTTTAGTATCTAACACAGACAGACAGGAACATTAGTTTAGTACCTAACACAGACAGACAGGAACATTAGTTTAGTATCTACACAGACAGACAGGAACATTAGTTTAGTATCTAACACAGACAGACAGGACCGTTAGTTTAGTATCTAACACAGACAGACAGGAACATTAGTTTAGTATCTACACAGACAGACAGGAACATTAGTTTAGTATCTAACACAGACAGACAGGACCGTTAGTTTAGTATCTAACACAGACAGACAGGAACGTTAGTTTAGTATCTAACACAGACAGACAGGAACGTTAGTTTAGTATCTAACACAGACAGACAGGAACGTTAGTTTAGTATCTAACACAGACAGACAGGAACATTAGTTTAGTATCTAACACAGACAGACAGGAACCTTAACCCTAATCGTAACCCCAATTGTAACCCTAACCCCTAAGCCTAAAATAGGTGGAATTTTCCTTGTTTTACTATCCTTGTGGGGACTTTTGGGGATTTCAGGTCCCCACAAGGATAGAAGAACAAGACAACACACACACACACAAACCAACACACACACACCCTCTCTCTCATACCTCTGGTCTTTTCTTCAGTCGTGTGTTTCTCATTACTCAGACAGTGTGTTTGGACTATATTTCTATATCATGTGTATGTCCTCTCTAGTTAAATCAGGTTCTAGGTCTATATAATCTATATAATCTGTATGTCCTCTCTAGTTAAATCAGGTTCTAGGTCTATATTTCTATATCATCTCTATGTCCTCCCGTTAAATCAGGTTCTAGATCTATATTTCTATATCATATCTATGTCCTCTCTAGGTAAATCAGGTTCTAGGTCTATATTTCTATATCATCTCTATGTCCTCTCTATTTAAATCAGGTTCTAGGTCTATATTTCTATATCATATCTATGTCCTCTCTAGGTAAATCAGGTTCTAGGTCTATATTTCTATATCATCTCTATGTCCTCTCTATTTAAATCAGGTTCTAGGTCTATATTTCTATGTCATATCTATGTCCTCTCTATTTAAATCAGGTTCTCTGTCTATATTTCTATATCATATCTATGTCCTCTCTAGGTAAATCAGGTTCTAGGTCTATATTTCTATATCATATCTATGTCCTCTCTCGTTAAATCAGGTTCTAGGTCTATATTTCTATATCATATCTATGTCCTCTCTAGGTAAATCAGGTTCTAGGTCTATATTTCTATATCATATCTATGTCCTCTCTCGTTAAATCAGGTTCTAGGTCTATATTTCTATATCATATCTATGTCCTCTCTCGTTAAATCAGGTTCTAGGTCTATATTTCTATATCATATCTATGTCCTCTCTAGGTAAATCAGGTTCTAGGTCTATATTTCTATATCATATCTATGTCCTCTCTCGTTAAATCAGGTTCTAGGTCTATATTTCTATATCATATCTATGTCCTCTCTCGTTAAATCAGGTTCTAGGTCTATATTTCTATATCATCTCTATGTCCTCTCAAGGTAAATCAGGTTCTAGGTCTATATTTCTATATCATCTCATTTGGCTGGGTTGGGGGTCCACGGACCGATAGAGTCGTGTCTTTAACATTTGAACCGGAGTGCGATGTGAATCGTTCAACCCCTAATTCATGGTTGATTTCCCCTGGAACAGATTGACGGTTGGTTGGGTCCACGGACCGATAGAGTCGTGTCTTTAACATTTGAACCGGAGTGAACCGTTCAACCCCTAATTCATGGTTGATTTCCCCTGGAACAGATTGACGGAAGATAAATATGTTTGTGACATCACCACTGACCTTTGCCCTCTGTGTCGCTGAACTGTGATTGGCCGTAGTCACAGATGACCCCGGCGTCTTCGCTATGGCGACAGTTATGCGTCCCGGTCGGCTGTTTGAGGCAGTCGACCAATGAACGCTCCTCGCCAGAACACTTCACGTTGTCCACATGGATAGGCCCCTCCCCCTCGCCAAAATACGCCATCACACGGGCCTTCGCCACTCCACTGAAGAATAGACACAAACATCGCAGACAGACTGGATGAGCGTAAAATACACTTCCACACAACAGAGCGACACTTAAACACTGAAGATACCAATGAATCAACTATGGTACGGTTGAATCAACTATGAAACCAATGAATCAATTATGATACCAATGAATCAACTACGAAATCAATGAATCAACTATGGTACCAATGATCCAACTACGATACCAATGAATCAACTACGATACCAATGAATCTACTATGAAACCAATGAATCAACTACGATACCAATGAATCAACTACAATACCAATGAATCAACTACGATACCAATGAATCAACTACGATACCAATGAATCAACTACGAAACCAATGAATCAACTACGATACCAATGAATCAACTACGAAACCAATGAATCAACTACGATACCAATGAATCAACTATGATACCAATGAATCAACTATGATACCAATGAATCAACTACGAAACCAATGAATCAATTATGAAACCAATGAATCAACTACGATACCAATGAATCAACTATGAAACCGATGAATCAACTACGATACCAATGAATCAACTACGGACCCAATGAATCAACTATGAAACCAATGAATCAACTACCATACCAATGAATCAACTACGAAACCAATGAATCAACTATGATACCAATGAATCAACTACGATCCCAATGAATCAACTACGAAACCAATGAATCAACTATGAAACCAATGAATCAACTACGATACCAATGAATCAACTACGATACCAATGAATCAACTATGAAACCAATGAATCAACTATGAAACCAATGAATCAACTATGATACCAACGAATCAACTATGATACCAATGAATCAACTACGATACCAATGAATCAACTACGATACCAATGAATCAATTATGAACCAGATCAGAGAGACAGACTAGGGCTCCCTATCAGCCATCACAGATCAGAGAGACAGACTAGGGCTCCCTATCAGCCAGCCCAGATCAGAGAGACAGACTAGGGCTCCCTATCAGCCAGCCCAGATCAGAGAGACAGACTAGGGCTCCCTATCAGCCAGCCCAGATCAGAGAGACAGACTAGGGCTCCCTATCAGCCAGCCCAGATCAGAGAGACAGACTAGGGCTCCCTATCAGCCAGCCCAGATCAGAGAGACAGACTAGGGCTCCCTATCAGCCATCACAGATCAGAGAGACAGACTAGGGCTCCCTATCAGCCAGCCCAGATCAGAGAGACAGACTAGGGCTCCCTATCAGCCAGCCCAGATCAGAGAGACAGTTTGTTAAAACTATGGTATCATAGTTTTTACAGTATGTAACTATCTAACTACTAGTTTAACTACTGGCTAGATACTGGCCTAAACATCAGATGTCCATTTTAACAGTATGTAACTATCTAACCACTAGTTTAACTACTGGCTAGATACTGGCCTAAACATCAGAAGTACACTTTTTACAGTATGTAACTATCTAACTACTAGTTTAACTACTGGCTAGATACTGGCCTAAACATCAGAAGTACACTTTTTACAGTATGTAACTATCTAACCACTAGTTTAACTACTGGCTAGATACTGGCCTAAACATCAGATGTCCATTTCTTTCAAACTTATGGGCAATTCACAATATATCTCCATTTTCTTCTCCAAATGTTTTCTCTAAAATAAGCGTTGTTGTACAATTAATAAAGGTCAAATACACTGCATTTCAAACAGTCAGCAATAATCCAATGAACTCAGGGCTTGTGAAGTTAAACCTTGACTAAATATAAGCCTTCCACAACCATGAGACCCACTAATAAATACATTATTTTTTATCAAAAGTTTAACCTCCTTTTGTTGCAATAATCACCGATCTTGTTTTCAAGTCTGTCTACGAAATTGGCATTTTTTTGTTACTAATGTAACTAGAACTATCCGTAGAGCACATTCACTAATAATGACTACCTTATTGTAGCAGGCATTAGGCTGTAGAAAATGAACACAGGCCTCAAACAATCTCTCTCAAGTCCACGTGCTAGTGATTAGCCAGCTAATCTTTATAACAATCTCTCAAACCCACGTGCTAGTGACTAGCCAGCTAATCTTTATAACAATCTCTCAAACCTACGTGCTAGTGATTAGCCAGCTAATCTTTGTAACAATCTCTCAAGTCCACGTGCTAGTGACTAGCCAGCTAATCTTTATAACAATCTCTCAAACCTACGTCCTAGTGACTAGCCAGCTCATCGTTATAACAATCTCTCAAGCCCACGTGCTAGTGACTAGCCAGCTAATCTGTGTAACAATCTCTCAAGCCCACGTGCTAGTGACTAGCCAGCTAATCTGTGTAACAATCTCTCAAGCCCACGTGCTAGTGATTAGCCAGCTAATCTGTGTAACAATCTCTCAAGCCCACGTGCTAGTGACTAGCCAGCTAATCTGTGTAACAATCTCTCAAACCCACGTGCTAGTGACTAGCCAGCTAATCTGTGTAACAATCTCTCAAGCCCACGTGCTAGTGACTAGCCAGCTAATCTGTGTAACAATCTCTCAAGCCCACGTGCTAGTGATTAGCCAGCTAATCTGTGTAACAATCTCTCAAGCCCACGTGCTAGTGATTAGCCAGCTAATCTTTGATATTTCAAGTTTAGCCAACATGGATCTATTTGCTAACTAACAAGGCAGAACAGTTGAATAGTTCTGAAAACTGTTTCAACAGCAGGTTGGCCTGTCCACGTTGTCCAGATGTTGAAATCAAGTGGGCCTTACCTTCTTTCTCAGAATGAGAACGATTTGCCAATTGCTTATATAAATTGTGTTTTCTGCTTTTATAAAAAGACATTTATAAAAACACAGACTAGACAGCTAGTATAACAGTCTTTGGCTAAAATTCTGCTATGGGGTACATGGTACGTCAACGCGACAAACTGAGCCTCCATGTGTTTCAGTGTCCATATCTCGATTACAGTAAAATAATCTCCATGTGTTTCAGTGTCCAAATCTCGATTACAGTAAAATAATCTCCATGTGTTTCAGTGTCCATATCTCTATTACAGTAAAATAATCTCCATGTGTTTCAGTGTCCATATCTCGATTACAGTAAAATAATCTCCATGTGTTTCAGTGTCCATATCTCGATTACAGTAAAATAATCTCCATGTGTTTCAGTGTCCATATCTCTATTACAGTAAAATAATCTCCATGTGTTTCAGTGTCCATATCTCGATTACAGTAAAATAATCTCCATGTGTTTCGGTGTCCATATCTCTATTACAGTAAAATAATCTCCATGTGTTTCAGTGTCCATATCTCGATTACAGTAAAATAATCTCCATGTGTTTCAGTGTCCATATCTCGATTACAGTAAAATAATCTCCATGTGTTTCAGTGTCCATATCTCTATTACAGTAAAATAATCTCCATGTGTTTCAGTGTCCATATCTCGATTACAGTAAAATAATCTCCATGTGTTTCGGTGTCCATATCTCTATTACAGTAAAATAATCTCCATGTGTTTCAGTGTCCATATCTCTATTACAGTAAAATAATGTCTCCGTGTGTTTCGGTGTCCATATCTCGATTACAGTAAAATAATGTCTCCATGTGTTTCAGTGTCCATATCTCGATTACAGTAAAATAATGTCTCCATGTGTTTCAGTGTCCATATCTCGATTACAGTAAAATAATCTCCATGTGTTTCGGTGTCCAAATCTCGATTACAGTAAAATAATCTCCATGTGTTTCAGTGTCCATATCTCTATTACAGTAAAATAATCTCCATGTGTTTCAGTGTCCATATCTCGATTACAGTAAAATAATCTCCATGTGTTTCGGTGTCCATATCTCTATTACAGTAAAATAATCTCCATGTGTTTCGGTGTCCATATCTCTATTACAGTAAAATAATCTCCATGTGTTTCAGTGTCCATATCTCTATTACAGTAAAATAATCTCCATGTGTTTCAGTGTCCATATCTCGATTACAGTAAAATAATCTCCATGTGTTTCGGTGTCCATATCTCTATTACAGTAAAATAATCTCCATGTGTTTCAGTGTCCATATCTCTATTACAGTAAAATAATGTCTCCGTGTGTTTCGGTGTCCATATCTCGATTACAGTAAAATAATGTCTCCATGTGTTTCAGTGTCCATATCTCGATTACAGTAAAATAATGTCTCCATGTGTTTCAGTGTCCATATCTCGATTACAGTAAAATAATCTCCATGTGTTTCGGTGTCCAAATCTCGATTACAGTAAAATAATCTCCATGTGTTTCAGTGTCCATATCTCTATTACAGTAAAATAATCTCCATGTGTTTCAGTGTCCATATCTCGATTACAGTAAAATAATCTCCATGTGTTTCGGTGTCCATATCTCTATTACAGTAAAATAATCTCCATGTGTTTCGGTGTCCATATCTCTATTACAGTAAAATAATCTCCATGTGTTTCAGTGTCCATATCTCTATTACAGTAAAATAATCTCCATGTGTTTCAGTGTCCATATCTCGATTACAGTAAAATAATCTCCATGTGTTTCGGTGTCCATATCTCTATTACAGTAAAATAATCTCCATGTGTTTCGGTGTCCATATCTCTATTACAGTAAAATAATCTCCATGTGTTTCAGTGTCCATATCTCTATTACAGTAAAATAATCTCCATGTGTTTCAGTGTCCATATCTCGATTACAGTAAAATAATCTCCATGTGTTTCGGTGTCCATATCTCTATTACAGTAAAATAATCTCCATGTGTTTCAGTGTCCATATCTCTATTACAGTAAAATAATGTCTCCGTGTGTTTCGGTGTCCATATCTCGATTACAGTAAAATAATGTCTCCATGTGTTTCAGTGTCCATATCTCGATTACAGTAAAATAATGTCTCCATGTGTTTCAGTGTCCATATCTCGATTACAGTAAAATAATCTCCATGTGTTTCGGTGTCCAAATCTCGATTACAGTAAAATAATCTCCATGTGTTTCAGTGTCCATATCTCTATTACAGTAAAATAATCTCCATGTGTTTCAGTGTCCATATCTCGATTACAGTAAAATAATCTCCATGTGTTTCGGTGTCCATATCTCTATTACAGTAAAATAATCTCCATGTGTTTCGGTGTCCATATCTCTATTACAGTAAAATAATCTCCATGTGTTTCGGTGTCCATATCTCTATTACAGTAAAATAATCTCCATGTGTTTCAGTGTCCATATCTCTATTACAGTAAAATAATCTCCATGTGTTTCAGTGTCCATATCTCTATTACAGTAAAATAATCTCCATGTGTTTCGGTGTCCATATCTCTATTACAGTAAAATAATCTCCATGTGTTTCGGTGTCCATATCTCTATTACAGTAAAATAATCTCCATGTGTTTCAGTGTCCATATCTCTATTACAGTAAAATAATCTCCATGTGTTTCGGTGTCCATATCTCTATTACAGTAAAATAATCTCCATGTGTTTCAGTGTCCATATCTCTATTACAGTAAAATAATCTCCATGTGTTTCAGTGTCCATATCTCTATTACAGTAAAATAATCTCCATGTGTTTCAGTGTCCATATCTCGATTACAGTAAAATAATCTCCATGTGTTTCGGTGTCCATATCTCTATTACAGTAAAATAATCTCCATGTGTTTCGGTGTCCATATCTCTATTACAGTAAAATAATCTCCATGTGTTTCGGTGTCCATATCTCTATTACAGTAAAATAATCTCCATGTGTTTCAGTGTCCATATCTCTATTACAGTAAAATAATCTCCATGTGTTTCAGTGTCCATATCTCTATTACAGTAAAATAATCTCCATGTGTTTCGGTGTCCATATCTCTATTACAGTAAAATAATCTCCATGTGTTTCGGTGTCCATATCTCTATTACAGTAAAATAATCTCCATGTGTTTCAGTGTCCATATCTCTATTACAGTAAAATAATCTCCATGTGTTTCGGTGTCCATATCTCTATTACAGTAAAATAATCTCCATGTGTTTCAGTGTCCATATCTCTATTACAGTAAAATAATCTCCATGTGTTTCAGTGTCCATATCTCTATTACAGTAAAATAATCTCCATGTGTTTCAGTGTCCATATCTCGATTACAGTAAAATAATCTCCATGTGTTTCGGTGTCCATATCTCTATTACAGTAAAATAATCTCCATGTGTTTCGGTGTCCATATCTCTATTACAGTAAAATAATCTCCATGTGTTTCGGTGTCCATATCTCTATTACAGTAAAATAATCTCCATGTGTTTCAGTGTCCATATCTCTATTACAGTAAAATAATCTCCATGTGTTTCAGTGTCCATATCTCTATTACAGTAAAATAATCTCCATGTGTTTCGGTGTCCATATCTCTATTACAGTAAAATAATCTCCATGTGTTTCGGTGTCCATATCTCTATTACAGTAAAATAATCTCCATGTGTTTCGGTGTCCATATCTCTATTACAGTAAAATAATCTCCATGTGTTTCAGTGTCCATATCTCTATTACAGTAAAATAATCTCCATGTGTTTCAGTGTCCATATCTCTATTACAGTAAAATAATCTCCATGTGTTTCAGTGTCCATATCTCTATTACAGTAAAATAATCTCCATGTGTTTCAGTGTCCATATCTCTATTACAGTAAAATAATCTCCATGTGTTTCAGTGTCCATATCTCTATTACAGTAAAATAATCTCCATGTGTTTCGGTGTCCATATCTCTATTACAGTAAAATAATCTCCATGTGTTTCGGTGTCCATATCTCTATTACAGTAAAATAATCTCCATGTGTTTCAGTGTCCATATCTCTATTACAGTAAAATAATCTCCATGTGTTTCAGTGTCCATATCTCTATTACAGTAAAATAATCTCCATGTGTTTCAGTGTCCATATCTCTATTACAGTAAAATAATCTCCATGTGTTTCAGTGTCCATATCTCTATTACAGTAAAATAATCTCCATGTGTTTCAGTGTCCATATCTCTATTACAGTAAAATAATCTCCATGTGTTTCAGTGTCCATATCTCTATTACAGTAAAATAATCTCCATGTGTTTCAGTGTCCATATCTCTATTACAGTAAAATAATCTCCATGTGTTTCAGTGTCCATATCTCTATTACAGTAAAATAATCTCCATGTGTTTCAGTGTCCATATCTCTATTACAGTAAAATAATCTCCATGTGTTTCAGTGTCCATATCTCTATTACAGTAAAATAATCTCCATGTGTTTCAGTGTCCATATGACCCATTCTGTTGGAACCTCAAATGCAAAAAGCGAGTTGAAACCGCTTGTCAGAGAGGGAGATGTGATCTCTCAACTTTGTTGGCGTGAGAGGCAGTGGGAGGGGCTTGGCGTGAGAGGCAGTGG
The DNA here is from genome assembly GCF_029448725.1 of Salvelinus fontinalis. Taxonomy (NCBI): domain Eukaryota; kingdom Metazoa; phylum Chordata; class Actinopteri; order Salmoniformes; family Salmonidae; genus Salvelinus; species Salvelinus fontinalis. Next base: position 381,906 of record NW_026600248.1, read on the forward strand.
GAGGGGCTTGGCGTGAGAGGCAGTGGGAGGGGCTTGGCGTGAGAGGCAGGGGGAGGGGCTTGGCGTGAGAGGCAGGGGGAGGGGCTTGGCGTGAGAGGCGGAGGGGAGGCGCTTGGTGTGAGAGGCAGTGGGAGGGGCTTGGCGTGAGAGGCAGGGGGAGGGGCTTGGCGTGAGAGGCGGAGGGGAGGCGCTTGGTGTGAGAGGCAGGGGGAGGGGCTTGGCGTGAGAGGCAGGGGGAGGGGCTTGGCGTGAGAGGCAGGGGGAGGGGCTTGGCGTGAGAGGCGGAGGGGAGGCGCTTGGTGTGAGAGGCAGGGGGAGGGGCTTGGCGTGAGAGGCAGGGGGAGGGGCTTGGCGTGAGATGCGGAGGGGAGGCGCTTGGCCTGAGAGGCGGGGGGAGGGGCTTGGTGTGAGAGAAGGGGGAGGGGCTTGGTGTGAGTAAACCAGAGAGGAAGAGGTGAAGAGAGAGGTTACACTCCCTCTAAAATCTGTCCAAAATAAAGCCAATGTGTTTCTATGGGTTTATTATGGACCTCAGCTTGTCGCCTGCCTTCCTGCCTTTGGGACCACGACTCCCATTGTTAGGGTGGAGACGTGCCTCTCGTCATTACATACACATCTCTGGTGTAAATGGGAAGATTCTACCATCTACATTACATTATGTCAGTCTGTCTGTCCTCCAGATTCTACCATCTACATTACATTATGTCAGTCTGTCTGTCCTCCAGATTCTACCATCTACATTACATTATGTCAGTCTGTCTGTCCTCCAGATTCTACCATCTACATTACATTATGTCAGTCTGTCTGTCCTCCAGATTCTACCATCTACATTACATTATGTCAGTCTGTCTGTCCTCCAGATTCTACCATCTACATTACATTATGTCAGTCTGTCTGTCCTCCAGATTCTACCATCTACATTACATTATGTCAGTCAGTCTGTCTGTCCTCCAGATTCTACCATCTACATTACATTATGTCAGTCTGTCTGTCCTCCAGATTCTACCATCTACATTACATTATGTCAGTCTGTCTGTCCTCCAGATTCTACCATCTACATTACATTATGTCTGTCTGTCTGTCCTCCAGATTCTACCATCTACATTACATTATGTCAGTCTGTCTGTCCTCCAGATTCTACCATCTACATTACATTATGTCAGTCTGTCTGTCCTCCAGATTCTACCATCTACATTACATTATGTCTGTCTGTCCTCCAGATTCTACCATCTACATTACATTATGTCAGTCTGTCTGTCCTCCAGATTCTACCATCTACATTACATTATGTCAGTCTGTCTGTCCTCCAGATTCTACCATCTACATTACATTATGTCAGTCTGTCTGTCCTCCAGATTCTACCATCTACATTACATTATGTCAGTCTGTCTGTCCTCCAGATTCTACCATCTACACTACATTATGTCAGTCTGTCTGTCTGTCCTCCAGATTCTACCATCTACATTACATTATGTCAGTCTGTCTGTCCTCCAGATTCTACCATCTACATTACATTATGTCAGTCTGTCTGTCTGTCCTCCAGATTCTACCATCTACATTACATTATGTCAGTCTGTCTGTCCTCCAGATTCTACCATCTACATTACATTATGTCAGTCTGTCTGTCCTCCAGATTCTACCATCTACATTACATTATGTCAGTCTGTCCTCCAGATTCTACCATCTACATTACATTATGTCAGTCTGTCTGTCCTCCAGATTCTACCATCTACATTACATTATGTCAGTCTGTCTGTCCTCCAGATTCTACCATCTACATTACATTATGTCTGTCTGTCTGTCCTCTAGATTCTACCATCTACATTACATTATGTCTGTCTGTCCTCCAGATTCTACCATCTACATTACATTATGTCAGTCTGTCTGTCCTCCAGATTCTACCATCTACATTACATTATGTCTGTCTGTCCTCCAGATTCTACCATCTACATTACATTATGTCAGTCTGTCTGTCCTCTAGATTCTACCATCTACATTACATTATGTCAGTCTGTCTGTCCTCCAGATTCTACCATCTACATTACATTATGTCAGTCTGTCCTCCAGATTCTACCATCTACATTACATTATGTCAGTCTGTCTGTCTGTCCTCCAGATTCTACCATCTACATTACATTATGTCAGTCTGTCTGTCCTCCAGATTCTACCATCTACATTACATTATGTCTGTCTGTCCTCCAGATTCTACCATCTACATTACATTATGTCAGTCAGTCTGTCTGTCCTCCAGATTCTACCATCTACATTACATTATGTCAGTCTGTCTGTCCTCCAGATTCTACCATCTACATTACATTATGTCAGTCTGTCTGTCCTCCAGATTCTACCATCTACATTACATTATGTCAGTCTGTCCTCCAGATTCTACCATCTACATTACATTATGTCAGTCTGTCTGTCCTCCAGATTCTACCATCTACATTACATTATGTCAGTCTGTCTGTCCTCCAGATTCTACCATCTACATTACATTATGTCAGTCTGTCTGTCCTCCAGATTCTACCATCTACATTACATTATGTCAGTCTGTCTGTCCTCTAGATTCTACCATCTACATTACATTATGTCAGTCTGTCTGTCCTCCAGATTCTACCATCTACACTACATTATGTCAGTCTGTCTGTCCTCCAGATTCTACCATCTACATTACATTATGTCAGTCTGTCTGTCTGTCCTCCAGATTCTACCATCTACATTACATTATGTCAGTCTGTCTGTCCTCCAGATTCTACCATCTACACTACATTATGTCAGTCTGTCTGTCCTCCAGATTCTACCATCTACATTACATTATGTCAGTCTGTCTGTCTGTCCTCCAGATTCTACCATCTACATTACATTATGTCAGTCTGTCTGTCCTCCAGATTCTACCATCTACATTACATTATGTCTGTCTGTCCTCCAGATTCTACCATCTACATTACATTATGTCAGTCAGTCTGTCTGTCCTCCAGATTCTACCATCTACATTACATTATGTCAGTCTGTCTGTCCTCCAGATTCTACCATCTACATTACATTATGTCAGTCAGTCTGTCTGTCCTCCAGATTATACCATCTACATTACATTATGTCAGTCTGTCTGTCCTCCAGATTCTACCATCTACATTACATTATGTCAGTCTGTCTGTCCTCCAGATTCTACCATCTACATTACATTATGTCAGTCTGTCTGTCCTCCAGATTCTACCATCTACATTACATTATGTCAGTCTGTCTGTCCTCTAGATTCTACCATCTACATTACATTATGTCAGTCTGTCTGTCCTCCAGATTCTACCATCTACACTACATTATGTCAGTCTGTCTGTCCTCCAGATTCTACCATCTACATTACATTATGTCAGTCTGTCTGTCTGTCCTCCAGATTCTACCATCTACATTACATTATGTCAGTCTGTCTGTCCTCCAGATTCTACCATCTACACTACATTATGTCAGTCTGTCTGTCCTCCAGATTCTACCATCTACATTACATTATGTCAGTCTGTCTGTCTGTCCTCCAGATTCTACCATCTACATTACATTATGTCAGTCTGTCTGTCCTCCAGATTCTACCATCTACATTACATTATGTCTGTCTGTCCTCCAGATTCTACCATCTACATTACATTATGTCAGTCAGTCTGTCTGTCCTCCAGATTCTACCATCTACATTACATTATGTCAGTCTGTCTGTCCTCCAGATTCTACCATCTACATTACATTATGTCAGTCAGTCTGTCTGTCCTCCAGATTATACCATCTACATTACATTATGTCAGTCTGTCTGTCCTCCAGATTCTACCATCTACACTACATTATGTCAGTCTGTCTGTCCTCCAGATTCTACCATCTACATTACATTATGTCAGTCTGTCTGTCCTCCAGAATCTACCATCTACATTACATTATGTCAGTCTGTCTGTCCTCCAGATTCTACCATCTACATTACATTATGTCAGTCTGTCTGTCCTCCAGATTCTACCATCTACATTACATTATGTCAGTCTGTCTGTCTGTCCTCCAGATTCTACCATCTACATTACATTATGTCTGTCTGTCTGTCCTCTAGATTCTACCATCTACATTACATTATGTCTGTCTGTCTGTCTGTCCTCCAGATTCTACCATCTACATTACATTATGTCAGTCTGTCTGTCCTCCAGATTCTACCATCTACATTACATTATGTCAGTCTGTCTGTCCTCCAGATTCTACCATCTACATTACATTATGTCAGTCTGTCTGTCCTCCAGATTCTACCATCTACATTACATTATGTCAGTCTGTCTGTCCTCCAGATTCTACCATCTACATTACATTATGTCAGTCTGTCTGTCCTCCAGATTCTACCATCTACATTACATTATGTCAGTCAGTCTGTCTGTCCTCCAGATTCTACCATCTACATTACATTATGTCAGTCTGTCTGTCCTCCAGATTCTACCATCTACATTACATTATGTCTGTCTGTCTGTCCTCCAGATTCTACCATCTACATTACATTATGTCAGTCTGTCTGTCTGTCCTCCAGATTCTACCATCTACATTACATTATGTCTGTCTGTCCTCCAGATTCTACCATCTACATTACATTATGTCAGTCTGTCTGTCTGTCCTCCAGATTCTACCATCTACATTACATTATGTCAGTCTGTCTGTCTGTCCTCCAGATTCTACCATCTACATTACATTATGTCTGTCTGTTCTCCAGATTCTACCATCTACATTACATTATGTCAGTCTGTCTGTCCTCCAGATTCTACCATCTACATTACATTATGTCAGTCTGTCTGTCCTCCAGATTCTACCATCTACATTACATTATGTCTGTCTGTCTGTCCTCCAGATTCTACCATCTACATTACATTATGTCAGTCTGTCTGTCCTCCAGATTCTACCATCTACATTACATTATGTCAGTCTGTCTGTCCTCCAGATTCTACCATCTACATTACATTATGTCAGTCTGTCTGTCCTCCAGATTCTACCATCTACATTACATTATGTCAGTCTGTCTGTCCTCCAGATTCTACCATCTACATTACATTATGTCAGTCTGTCTGTCCTCCAGATTCTACCATCTACATTACATTATGTCTGTCTGTCTGTCCTCCAGATTCTACCATCTACATTACATTATGTCAGTCTGTCCTCCAGATTCTACCATCTACATTACATTATGTCTGTCTGTCTGTCCTCCAGATTCTACCATCTACATTACATTATGTCAGTCTGTCCTCCAGATTCTACCATCTACATTACATTATGTCAGTCTGTCTGTCCTCCAGATTCTACCATCTACATTACATTATGTCTGTCTGTCCTCCAGATTCTACCATCTACATTACATTATGTCTGTCTGTCCTCCAGATTCTACCATCTACATTACATTATGTCTGTCTGTCTGTCTGTCCTCCAGATTCTACCATCTACATTACATTATGTCAGTCTGTCTGTCCTCCAGATTCTACCATCTACATTACATTATGTCAGTCTGTCCTCCAGATTCTACCATCTACATTACATTATGTCAGTCTGTCTGTCTGTCCTCCAGATTCTACCATCTACATTACATTATGTCTGTCTGTCTGTCCTCCAGATTCTACCATCTACATTACATTATGTCAGTCTGTCTGTCCTCCAGATTCTACCATCTACATTACATTATGTCAGTCTGTCTGTCCTCCAGATTCTACCATCTACATTACATTATGTCTGTCTGTCTGTCCTCCAGATTCTACCATCTACACTACATTATGTCAGTCAGTCTGTCTGTCCTCCAGATTCTACCATCTACATTACATTATGTCAGTCTGTCTGTCCTCCAGATTCTACCATCTACATTACATTATGTCAGTCTGTCTGTCCTCCAGATTCTACCATCTACATTACATTATGTCAGTCTGTCTGTCCTCCAGATTCTACCATCTACATTACATTATGTCAGTCTGTCTGTCCTCCAGATTCTACCATCTACACTACATTATGTCAGTCAGTCTGTCTGTCCTCCAGATTCTACCATCTACATTACATTATGTCAGTCTGTCTGTCCTCCAGATTCTACCATCTACATTACATTATGTCAGTCTGTCTGTCCTCCAGATTCTACCATCTACATTACATTATGTCAGTCTGTCTGTCTGTCCTCCAGATTCTACCATCTACATTACATTATGTCAGTCTGTCTGTCTGTCCTCCAGATTCTACCATCTACACTACATTATGTCAGTCAGTCTGTCTGTCCTCCAGATTCTACCATCTACATTACATTATGTCTGTCTGTCTGTCCTCCAGATTCTACCATCTACATTACATTATGTCAGTCTGTCTGTCCTCCAGATTCTACCATCTACATTACATTATGCCTGTCTGTCTGTCTGTCCTCCAGATTCTACCATCTACATTACATTATGTCTGTCTGTCAGTCTGTCCTCCAGATTCTACCATCTACATTACATTATGTCAGTCAGTCTGTCTGTCCTCCAGATTCTACCATCTACATTACATTATGTCAGTCTGTCTGTCCTCCAGATTCTACCATCTACATTACATTATGTCAGTCAGTCTGTCTGTCCTCCAGATTATACCATCTACATTACATTATGTCAGTCTGTCTGTCCTCCAGATTCTACCATCTACACTACATTATGTCAGTCTGTCTGTCCTCCAGATTCTACCATCTACATTACATTATGTCAGTCTGTCTGTCCTCCAGATTCTACCATCTACATTACATTATGTCAGTCTGTCTGTCCTCCAGATTCTACCATCTACATTACATTATGTCAGTCTGTCTGTCTGTCCTCCAGATTCTACCATCTACATTACATTATGTCAGTCTGTCTGTCCTCCAGATTCTACCATCTACATTACATTATGTCAGTCTGTCTGTCTGTCCTCCAGATTCTACCATCTACATTACATTATGTCAGTCTGTCTGTCCTCCAGATTCTACCATCTACATTACATTATGTCAGTCAGTCTGTCCTCCAGATTCTACCATCTACATTACATTATGTCTGTCTGTCCTCCAGATTCTACCATCTACACTACATTATGTCAGTCTGTCTGTCTGTCCTCCAGATTCTTAGAGTTCCTAGAGTCAGTAATAAAACCTGACTGAGGCCTCAGAGACACATTAATCTGACTGTGTGTGTGTGTGTGTGTGTGGGTGTGTGTGTGTGTGTGTGTGTGTGTATGTGTGTGTATATGATGCGTGTATAATGTATGTAATTTGTTTTCACTGAACCAGGAGGATGACCCTGGTCTGCCTTATTCACAACAGATGTTACTGAGCAGATACTTTCAGACAGAGAGAGACAGAGAGACAGAGAGACAGAGAGACAGAGAGAGAGAGAGAGAGAGACAGGGACACAGAGACACAGAAAAAGAGAGAGAGACATAAAGAGAGACAGAGAAAGAGAGACAGAGAGAGACAGAGAGAGACAGAGAGAGACAGAGAGAGAGACAGAAAGAGAGACAGAGAGAGACAGAGAGAGAGAGACAGAGAGAGAGAGACAGAGAGAGAGAGACAGAGGGAGACAGAGAGAGAGAGAGACAGAGAGAGGGAGACAGAGAGAGAGAGAGACAGAGAGAGGGAGACGGAGAGAGAGAGAGACACAAAGAGACAGAGAGGGGGGGGGGGGGGTGTCTCCTGATAGAAACCTCCCCCAGAAAGATTTGGCATTTGTGTAATCCCCCCCCTGGGAATCCATATTTATGAACGTCCATGTTTCTTGAAGTTTAGCCACAATAAATGACGTAGAAAAAAGTGTTTTAATGACTAGATCACTAATCTACTCCCTTCCCTGAAAACCACACCCATAGTGATTGATTGACAGGTCTGAAACCCTATCGACTCTGCGACTCACAAACATCCGGGCCCTTCACTGAAAACCCCACCCATAGTGATTGATTGACAGGTCTGAAACCCTATCCACTCTGTGACTCACAAACATCCCGCCCCCTTCCCTGAAAACCCCACCCATAATGATTGATTGACAGGTCTGAAACCCCATCGACTCTGCGACTCACAAACATCCCGCCCCCTTCCCTGAAAACCCCACCCATAATGATTGATTGACAGGTCTGAAACCCTATCGACTCTGCGACCCGCCCCCTTCCCTGAAAACCCCACCCATAGTGATAAACTGTAAGGCCAAACTGTTCAGAATGTGGCCAGGATAACGCATTGAACAACATTGTTTTTACCTAAAAAAATATTTTAATTTTGTACTTAGAAAGTTAAGAAAATACTAAAATGTTAAATTGCACATTAAGTTTTCAGATGTTTGTCTCAAATAATGTGATCCCAGCAATGTAGTACAATTAGACTTTAAAACAGATTTATCTTTCAACGATCACAATATGTCATCTGGCTTTGGATAACTACTGGCAACATGAGAATGCAAATCTTAAAAATATTTTTGATTTGTTTAACACTTTTTTGGTTACTACATGATTCCATATGTGTTATTTCATAGTTGTGATGTCTTCACTATTATTATACAAGGTAGAACACACCTCAACACACCTCAACACACCTCAACACTCCCCAACACACCTCAACACTACTACACACACACCTCAACGCTACTACACACACCTCAACACTACTACACACACCTCAACACTACTACGCACACCTCAACACACCTCAACACTCCCCAACACACCTCAACACTACTACACACACACCTCAACGCTACTACACACACACCTCAACGCTACTACACACACCTCAACACTACTACACACACCTCAACACTACTACACACACCTCAACACACCTCAACACTCCCCAACACACCTCAACACTACTACGCACACCTCAACACACCTCAACACTCCCCAACACACCTCAACACTCCCCAACACACCTCAACACTACTACACACACACCTCAACGCTACTACACACACACCTCAACGCTACTACACACACCTCAACACTACTACACACTACTACACACACCTCAACACTACTACACACACCTCAACGCTACTACACACACCTCAACACTACTACACACACCTCAACGCTACTACACACACCTCAACACACATCAACACTACAACACACACATCAACACACCTCAACACTACTACACACACCTCAACACTCCTCAACACTACTACACACACACCTCAACGCTACTACACACATCTCAACACTACTACACACACCTCAACGCTACTACACACACCTCAACACACCTCAACACTACAACACACACATCAACACACCTCAACACTACTACACACACCTCAACACTCCTCAACACTACTACACACACACCTCAACGCTACTACACGCACACCTCAACACTACTACGCACACCTCTACACACCTCAACACACCTCAACACTCCCCAACACACCTCAACACACCTCAACACTCCCCAACACACCTCAACACTCCCCAACACACCCCAACACACCTCAACACACCTCAACACACCTCAACACACCCCAACACACCTCAACACTCTCCAACACACCTCAACACTCTCCAACACACCTCAACACACCTCAACACACCTCAACACTCCCCAACACACCTCAACACTCCCCAACACACCTCAACACTCCCCAACACACCTCAACACTCCTCAACACACCTCAACACTACTACACACACCTCAACACACCTCAACACTATCACTCCTCACCATCTGCTTACTGGAGAGTTTCAGCCTCAAAGTAGAGGAGAGAAAAATAAACACAGGCTCAGAATGTGTTCTATAGCTTATGAATGTGTTTAATAATGATTTAACGTGTGTGTGTGTGTGTGTGTGTGTGTGTGTGTGTGTGTGTGTGTGTGTGTGTGTTAGTATCAGGCTACAGTCTACCATTCCCCTTGGCCCAAGTCACATGCGTGTGTGTGTGTGTGTGTAGCGTGTAAATTGTAGCGTGTAGCGTGACACGGAGGAATGCCCTGCTCTGAAAAACATGATGAAGTGTAGACTAAAACAGAGGGAGAGAGATTGGAAGAAGGCCGGGTGGGGATGAAGGGGGAGAGAGGCAGATAATTAATTCAATGTGGAGTGAGTCCTGTTACTATAGAAACACTCTGGTCAATGTGGAGTGAGTCCTGTTACTATAGTAACACTCTGGTCAATGTGGAGTGAGTCCTGTTACTATAGTAACACTCTGGTCAATGTGGACTGAGTCCTGTTACTATAGTAACACTCTGGTCAATGTGGACTGAGTCCTGTTACTATAGAAACATTCTGGTCAATGTGGAGTGAGTCCTGTTACTATAGAAACACTCTGGTCAATGTGGAGTGAGTCCTGTTACTATAGAAACATTCTGGTCAATGTGGAGTGAGTCCTGTTACTATAGAAACACTCTGGTCAATGTGGAGTGAGTCCTGTTACTATAGAAACACTCTGGTCAATGTGGAGTGAGTCCTGTTACTATAGAAACACTCTGGTCAATGTGGAGTGAGTCCTGTTACTATAGAAACACTCTGGTCAATGTGGAGTGAGTCCTGTTACTATAGAAACACTCTGGTCAATGTGGAGTGAGTCCTGTTACTATAGAAACACTCTGGTCAATGTGGGGTGAGTCCCGTTACTATAGAAACACTCTGGTCAATGTGGACTGAGTCCTGTTACTATAGAAACACTCTGGTCAATGTGGAGTGAGTCCTGTTACTTTAGAAACACTCTGGTCAATGTGGAGTGAGTCCTGTTACTATAGAAACACTCTGGTCAATGTGGAGTGAGTCCTGTTACTATAGAAACACTCTGGTCAATGTGGAGTGAGTCCTGTTACTATAGAAACACTCTGGTCAATGTGGAGTGAGTCCTGTTACTATAGAAACACTCTGGTCAATGTGGAGTGAGTCCTGTTACTATAGAAACACTCTGGTCAATGTGGAGTGAGTCCTGTTACTATAGATACACTCTGGTCAATGTGGAGTGAGTCCTGTTACTATAGAAACACTCTGGTCAATGTGGAGTGAGTCCTGTTACTATAGAAACACTCTGGTCAATGTGGAGCGAGTCCTGTTACTATAGAAACACTCTGGTCAATGTGGAGTGAGTCCTGTTACTATAGTAACACTCTGGTCAATGTGGAGTGAGTCCTGTTACTATAGAAACACTCTGGTCAATGTGGAGTGAGTCCTGTTACTATAGAAACACTCTTAACATAGAGTTAGATAGACAGCTTTATATAACGTTAGTTCTTAACATAGAGTTTGTTAGACAGCTTTATATAACGTTAGTTCTTAACATAGAGTTTGTTAGACAGCTTTATATAACGTTAGTTCTTAGCATAGAGTTAGATAGACAGCTGTATATAATTTTAGTTCTTAACATAGAGTTAGATAGACAGCTTTATATAATGTTAATTCTTAACATAGAGTTAGATAAACAGCTTTATATATTGTTAGTTCTTAACATAAAGTTAGATAGACAGCTGTATATAACGTTAGTTCTTAACATAGAGTTAGATAGACAGCTTTATATAATGTTAGTTCTTAACATAGAGTTAGATAGACAGCTTTATATAACGTTAGTTCTTAACATAGAGTTTGTTAGACAGCTTTATATAACGTTAGTTCTTAACATAGAGTTTGTTAGACAGCTTTATATAACGTTAGTTCTTAACATAGAGTTTGTTAGACAGCTTTATATAACGTTAGTTCTTAGCATAGAGTTAGATAGACAGCTGTATATAATTTTAGTTCTTAACATAGAGTTAGATAGACAGCTTTATATAATGTTAATTCTTAACATAGAGTTAGATAAACAGCTTTATATATTGTTAGTTCTTAACATAAAGTTAGATAGACAGCTGTATATAACGTTAGTTCTTAACATAGAGTTAGATAGACAGCTTTATATAATGTTAGTTCTTAACATAGAGTTAGATAGACAGCTTTATATAACGGTATTTCTTAACATAGAGTTAGATAGACAGCTTCATATAATGTTAGTTCTTAACATAGAGTTAGATAGACAGCTTTATATAGTGTTAGTTCTTAACATAGAGTTAGATAGAAAGCTTTATATAACGTTAGTTCTTAACATTGAGTTAGATAGACAGTGTCATATAATGTTAGTTCTTAACATAGAGTTAGATAGACAGCTTTATATAGTGTTAGTTCTTAACATAGAGTTAGATAGAAAGCTTTATATAACGTTAGTTCTTAACATTGAGTTAGATAGACAGTGTCATATAATGTTAGTTCTTAACATAGAGTTAGATAGACAGCTTTATATAATGTTAGTTCTTAACATAGAGTTAGATAGACAGCTTTATATAGTGTTAGTTCTTAACATAGAGTTAGATAGAAAGCTTTATATAACGTTAGTTCTTAACATTGAGTTAGATAGACAGTGTCATATAACGCTAGTCTTTTCACCACCCAGAGTGAGTAAGCAACTCACATTCTCACTAATATATTCCACATTGACTATAGTGGTTTACTACTAGTCTTTCACTGCCACT
>NW_026600248.1:399373-414373 GCF_029448725.1 Salvelinus fontinalis
CCTTATATTATCTCCAATGTATTGTCCATGTAAAAAACCTGTCTGATGAGGATGAATAATATCTGACAAAACTTTTTTTATTCTATGCGCCAAGCATTTTGCTAGGATTTTTGCATCACAACACTGAAGTGTAAGAGGTCTCCAATTTTTTAATTGGACTGGATCTTTATATATACCACTTGGGTCCTGTTTCAGTAATAACGATATCAGACCTTCTTGTTGCGTGTCTGATAATCTACCATTTATATAGGAGTGGTTAAAACAAGCTAATAATGGTCCTTTGAGTATATCAAAAAAAGTTGTGTATACTTCCACTGGTATGCCATCCAGCCCTGGAGTTTTCCCATCTTTAAAGGCCCCAATTGCATCAAGCAGTTCCTCCTCTGTAATTTGGCCTTCACATGAGTCTTTCTGTACAGATGTTAATTTTACATTATTAATAGGAAAAAAATCCATACAATTAGTTTCAGTTAGTGGAGATGGAGGAGCCTGAAACGAAAACATATTCTTAAAGTACTTTACTTCCTCTTTCAAAATATCATTTGGTGAATCATGCGTGACTCCATCATTTGTAACTAGTTTTAATACATTTTTTTTGGTAGCATTTCTATATTGAAGATTGAAAAAGAATTTGGTGCATTTTTCCCCATATTCCATCCAGTTCGCTTTATTTTTATAATATATTACACTGGATCTTTCTTGAATAAGTTCCTCCATTTCTTTTTGTTTTTCCTCTAACTTATTCTGTGCCTCTGTGGTACAGTTTTTATTGCTATCTAACTGTACTGTTAGTCCTTCAACTTCAAAAAGCCATAATTTCCTTTGTTAATATGGACTCTTTTGATCTAAATTGCTTTTGTTTTAAAGATGAGTACTGAATTGCATGGCCTCTAAAGGCACACTTAAAAGTGTCCCATACAATAAGGGGATCTGCTGTACCTATGTTATGTCTGAAAAAGTCAGTTATAAAGTCTTCTGTCCTAGTTCTAAACAATTTATCATCTAGTAGACTTTGATTAAATTTCCAATATCCTCGCCCACGTGGAAATTCTGTAAGAGAAATATATATGCCAATTATGTGATGATCCGACCGCATTCTATCCCCTATCAACACTTTTTTAACTTTTGGTGCCAGAGAGAATGGTATAAGAAAGTAGTCAAGACGACTAGCTTGATTCAGCCTCCGCCATGTATATCTCACTAAATCAGGGTATTTAAGTCTCCATATATCCACTAATTCCAATATATCCATGACATTCATGATTTCCTTAAGTGCCTGAGGGTGATAGTTTGTAGTGTGATTTCCTTTCCGGTCTATAGAGGTATTTAAGACCGTATTAAAATCTCCCACTATAATAATAGAGTCTAGTGTTGCTTGTAGAGTTGATAAATTCTTATATATATTTTCAAAGAAGCTTGGATCATCATTATTCGGACCGTATAGGTTGACAAGCCATATTTGTTTATTGTCCAATAACATATTTAAAATAATCCATCTACCTTGAGGATCTGTTTGGACAATTTGCACATTTGGATCAAAATTATTGTTAATTAAGACCATCACCCCTTTTGAATTTCTTTGCCCATGGGAGAAATATATTTTGCCCCCCCAGTTCTTTTTCCACAAAACTTCATCTAAAACTGTTGAATGGGTTTCCTGTAAACAATAGATATTATAATCCTTCTCTTTTAGCCAGGTAAATACTGATCGTCTTTTCTTATTATCTGCTAAGCCATTACAATTGTAACTGGCTATACTTATTTCACCACTTACCATAATGAGACACACCTTTCATTCTTTTAATCAGAATATATTTTTGTAAACGTACTATTAAAAAGTAACATAATGATTGAGTGTCTATATAGTTGTACCATGATATTTGCATTTCTACTAAGTAAACCTCCAATTGGTCCCTACTATTCCACGCGCTAAAAGCCCTCCTCAACCCGAGTTGGGTTGTCATCCCAATGCCCGGCAGACCACCCTCGACCCCCTGTATCCCATAGCCCTGAACCGACTGGGATCCATCCTTTGAAAAGAGCATACAGTGCCATTTGCCGGATTGTAGTAGATCAGTTGCCATATGCATTTCCATCGCCCTCACCTCTTTTTGTATTATTTATAGCTGTGGATCATCCTCTATTGTCCCTAACATCTTTTACTTCTTCCTTCGCAACAGTCGTGGGATACACACATACACTCACACACACACACACACACACACTCAGCCCTTACCCCCACACAACCATAAGCTCACTTTCTCAACAATTGCACCATCCCAGAGCCCAACTCAAGATGGGTCATGATTTACAAATGTTACTGCAGTTGCAGCTGCATGAGAAGGCCTGCAAGACCGCGCAAAATAATGAGCAAAAATTGAGAGATTTATTTACCATTGTCACATCCTAGATAATGGTGGTCAAATGTACACCTTATTCCTGAAACACCCACAATACGGCCACCCGTCATGACCATGTCCCCACGCATCTCCATGCAGTCCGACTTTGATTTTGTGCCGCCAGGGCCACAATAATATACCCCCTCTCTGAATGTCCGAGTGTGACCCCCTCCCCATGGGTTACTGCAGCTAGTGTTGCCAGCACTGCCACTGCCTGGGTGGGGGCACCCCACCGGAATCCCCACCGGCTAGGTACAAGGTCGTCAAGGTTCTCATTAGCAGCTTTGAGAATTTCCTTGTATATTATGCTCTCCCTTTAGGGGGCTTTGGCTTTGCAGGACCAACCCTGCCAAGCAGGCTCAGAATCTTGAGGGGGCAGTGCTGCTCTTGGTCTCTGATCTCATTTTAGCTGCATACAGACCGCTTACAGCGAGCACATAAGACAGTTAGGGACTTCTCCTTAGTATCTGGGTCATTCAGGTGGGTGTCAAGGGTATAGGGCCATGGACCGTACCATTAAAATAGGATAATAAATAATTAGATATAATTAATTTAAAATTTAAAATAAATGTAGTTCTCCATGATAGGACAATAAATAAATAAGAAGTATAATTCATTATAAAAGTATATCCATCATCTGAACAACCTTGAAATCCCTCTCATACCCGGCTCACAGCAATACATTGGCTCTGGGATATGCAACCATTTCATTACTCACTCACTCAACTTTCCAAACATAACAAATAAAATAAAAAATAAACACAAACCATACCATCCACACATACTGTGCCTTCTGTTTACTTAGTTTTTATCTTCACTATGTAAAATAGTGCTTGTGTGTTCAATTAGTTATATGTGAAGATTTATAGAAAAGCTATATATTTTTGTTGTATTGTTACAATCAGTAACCGGGCTTGAATTGTGTTTATTTTCCTCGTCTATGAGAACTTTGTAAATTTTAAAATAACCATGGAGTAGTCTTTGTGTCTCTGAACAACTGGTTTTCAATATACAGTGGGGAGAACAAGTATTTGATACACTGCCGATTTTGCAGGTTTTCCTACTTACAAAGCATGTAGAGGTCTGTAATTTTTATCATAGGTACACTTCAACTGTGAGAGACGGAATCTTAAACAAAAATCCAGAAAATCACATTGTATGATTTTTAAGTAATTAATTTGCATTTTATTGCATGTTTACTTACTCTGCAGGGTGTGTGTGTGTGTACTTACTCTGCAGGGTGTGTGTGTGTGTGTACTTACTCTGCAGGGGGTGTGTGAGTTTGTCCCTACAGCGAATGTTGACATCTTCCTTGTGGGAACAGTCATGTCTAAGCCACGCCCTCCTGCTGCACAGTGATAGGCTTGGCTCCTTCCCGGTACAGCTCACATCGTCCAATAGGATGGGGCCTGACCTTGCCGGAAACTGCCCACCTGGGGCGACCTCTGACCCCTCCGGAGGAAGAGATTCCCCTGATCTGAGAGAGAGAATACACACCTTTACCTTTTCAGTAAATACTGTGTGTCTGTGTGTGTGTGTGTGTGTGTGTGTGTGTGTGTGTGTGTGTGTGTGTGTGTGTGTGTGTGTGTGTGTGTGTGTGTGTGTGTGTGTGTGTGTGTGTGTGTGTGTGTGTCTCCTCACCTGTACCCCAGCTGTCCACAGACCACCTGTGTGTTAGAGTCGGTCCATCCGTCGTCACACACCGTCCCCCACTGCCCTCTATACAACACCTCCAGTCTGCCCTCACTGCTCCCACTAACCCCAGACAACCGCACGGAACCATCTGGAGACAGACAGACAGAGAGGGAGAGGGAGAGGGAGAGGGAGAGGGAGAGGGAGAGAGGGAGAGGGAGAGGGAGAGGGAGAGGGAGAGGGAGAGGGAGAGGGAGAGAGAGAGGGAGAGGGAGAGGGAGAGCAGTCAGAGACAGTAAACCAGTAAACCAGAGAGATGTGAGTGTGTGTGGTGTGTGTACCAGTGAGAGGGGTACAGGAGACCCCTGTGTGTGTGTACCAGGGAGAGGGGTACAGGAGACCCCTGTGTGTGTGTGTACCAGTGAGAGGGGTACAGGAGACCCCTGTGTGTGTGTGTACCAGTGAGAAGGGTACAGGAGACCCCTGTGTGTGTGTGTACCAGTGAGAGGGGTACAGGAGACCCCTGTGTAGTGTGTGTACCAGTGTGTAGTGTGTGCACCAGCGTGGGTGTGAAGGCGTCCCATCGTACCAGGGAGAGGGGTACAGGAGACCCCTGCGTCTTCAGAGTGGAGACAGTTGTGTTCTCCCCAGGCAGCTTTAGGACACTGTTCCAGAGTCAGCTCGTTCCCTGTGCAGCGCACCTCATCCAGCCACACCCTGCCTGACCCCGCACCAAAATACGCCTGACCCCACGCTCGTGCTACACCCCTGGAGAGAGAGAGATGGAGGGAGGAGAGAGAGAGAGAGATGGGGCAAGGAGAGAGAGAGAGATGGAGGGAGGGGAAGGAGAGCGAGAGATGGAGGGAGGAGAGAGAGAGAGATGGAGGGAGGGAGGGGAAGGAGAGAGAGAGATGGAGGGAGGGAGGGGAAGGAGAGAGAGAGATGGAGGGAGGGAGGGGAAGGAGAGAGAGAGATGGAGGGAGGGAGGGGAAGGAGAGAAAGAGATGGAGGGAGGGAGGGGAAGGAGAGAGAGAGATGGGGGAAGGGGAAGGAGAGAGAGAGATGGAGGGAGGGAGGGGAAGGAGAGAGAGAGATGGAGGGAGGGAGGGGAAGGAGAGAGAGAGATGGAGGGAGGGGAAAGAGAGAGAGAGATGGAGGGAGGGAGGGGGAGGAGAGAGAGAGATGTGGGAAGGGGAAGGAGAGAGAGAGATGGGGAGCAGAGAGGGGGAGGTGGAGAGAGAGAGAGAAGGAGGGAGGGAGGGGAAGGAGAGAGAGAGAGATGTGGGAAGGGGAAGGAGAGAAAGAGATGGGGAACAGAGAGGGGGAGGTGGAGAGAGAGAGAGAAAAGGGGGAGAGACATTCAAGTCTTCGTGAAAGTAACAAAATCTTTTTTTATGATTTGATATGATTTCCAGACCTACAAATTCTACAACAAAAACTATATTAAAATAATATCTGACTTTTAGCAGCCGCTTTAATTCAAAGTGACATAGTGTGAGCACACATTTTCCTATGAGTGGCCCCAGCGGTTATTGTACCCACCATCCTGGTCCCAGAGGGTATTGTACCCACCATCCTGGCCCCAGAGGGAATAGAACCCACCATCCTGGTCCCAGAGGGTATAGAACCCATCATCCTGGCCCCAGAGGGTATAGAACCCACCATCCTGGCCCCAGAGGGTAGGGTATCCTGGCCCCAGAGGGTATAGAACCCACCATCCTGGCGCCAGAGGGTATAGAACCCACCATCCTGGCCCCAGAGGGTATAGAACCCACCATCCTGGCCCCAGAGGGTATAGAACCCATTATCCTGGCCCCAGAGGGTATAGAACCCACCATCCTGGCCCCAGAGGGTATAGAACCCACCATCCTGGCCCCAGAGGGTATAGAACCCACCATCCTGGCCCCAGAGGGTATGGAACCCACCATCCTGGCCCCAGAGGGTATTGTACCCACCATCCTGGCCCCAGAGGGTATAGAACCCACCATCTTGGCCCCAGAGGGTATTGAACCCACCATCCTGGCCCCAGAGGGTATAGAACCCACCATCCTGGCCCCAGAGGGTATAGAACCCACCATCCTGGCCCCAGAGAGTATAGAACCCACCATCCTGCCCCCAGAGGGTATAGAACCCACCATCCTGGCCCCAGAGGGTATGGAACCCACCATCCTGGTCCCAGAGGGTATAGAACCCACCATCCTGGCCCCAGAGGGTATAGAACCCACCATCCTGGCCCCAGATGGTATTGTACCCACCATCCTGGTCCCAGATGGTATTGAACCCACCATCCTGGCCCCAGAGGGTATAGAACCCACCATCCTGGCCCCAGAGGGTATAGAACCCACCATCCTGGCCCCAGAGGGTATAGAACCCACCATCTTGGCCCCAGAGGGTATTGAACCCACCATCCTGGCCCCAGAGGGTATTGAACACACCATCCTGGCCCCAGAGGGTATAGAACCCACCATCCTGGCCCCAGAGGGTATAGAACCCACCATCCTGGTCCCAGAGGGTATTGACCCCACCATCCTGGCCCCAGAGGGTATAGAACCCACCATCCTGGTCCCAGAGGGTATAGAACCCACCATCCTGGCCTCAGAGGGTATTGAACCCACCATCCTGGCCCCAGAGGGTATTGAACCCACCATCCTGGCCCCAGAGGGTATAGAACCCACCATCCTGGCCCCAGAGGGTATAGAACCCACCATCCTGGCCCCAGAGGGTAGGGTATCCTGGCCCCAGAGGGTATAGAACCCACCATCCTGGCCCCAGAGGGTATAGAACCCACCATCCTGGCCCCAGAGGGTATTGAACCCACCATCCTGGCCCCAGAGGGTATTGAACCCACCATCCTGGCCCCAGAGGGTATAGAACCCACCATCCTGGCCCCAGAAGATATAGAACCCACCATCCTGGCCCCAGCGGGTATTGAACACACCATCCTGGCCCCAGAGGGTATAGAACACACCATCCTGGCCCCAGAGGGTATAGAACCCACCATCCTGGCCCCAGAGGGTATAGAACCCACCATCCTGGTCCCAGAGGGTATTGACCCCACCATCCTGGCCCCAGAGGGTATAGAACCCACCATCCTGGTCCCAGAGGGTATAGAACCCACCATCCTGGCCTCAGAGGGTATTGAACCCACCATCCTGGCCCCAGAGGGTATTGAACCCACCATCCTGGCCCCAGAGGGTATAGAACCCACCATCCTGGCCCCAGAGGGTATAGAACCCACCATCCTGGCCCCAGAGGGTAGGGTATCCTGGCCCCAGAGGGTATAGAACCCACCATCCTGGCCCCAGAGGGTATAGAACCCACCATCCTGGCCCCAGAGGGTATTGAACCCACCATCCTGGCCCCAGAGGGTATGGAACCCACCATCCTGGCCCCAGAGGGTATAGAACCCACTATCCTGGCCCCAGAAGGTATAGAACCCACCATCCTGGCCCCAGAGGGTATAGAACCCACCATCCTGGCCCCAGAGGGTATTGAACCCACCATCCTGGCCCCAGAGGGTATAGAACCCACCATCCTGGTCCCAGAGGGTATAGAACCCACCATCCTGGCCCCAGAGGGTATAGAACCCACCATCCTGGCCCCAGAGGGTATTGAACCCACCATCCTGGCCCCAGAGGGTATTGAACCCACCATCCTGGCCCCAGAAGGTATAGAACCCACCATCCTGGCCCCAGAGGGTATAGAACCCACCATCCTGGCCCCAGAGGGTATTGAACCCACCATCCTGGCCCCAGAGGGTATTGAACCCACCATCCTGGCCCCAGAGGGTATAGAACCCACCATCCTGGCCCCAGAGGGTATAGAACCCACCATCCTGGCCCCAGAGGGTATAGAACCCACCATCCTGGCCCCAGAGGGTATAGAACCCACCATCCTGGCCCCAGAGGGTATAGAACCCACCATCCTGGCCCCAGAGGGTATAGAACCCACCATCCTGGCCCCAGAGGGTATAGAACACACCATCCTGGTCCCAGAGGGTATTGACCCCACCATCCTGGCCCCAGAGGGTATTGAACCCACCATCCTGGCCCCAGAGGGTATAGAACACACCATCCTGGTCCCAGAGGGTATTGACCCCACCATCCTGGCCCCAGAGGGTATAGAACCCACCATCCTGGTCCCAGAGGGTATAGAACCCACCATCCTGGCCTCAGAGGGTATTGAACCCACCATCCTGGCCCCAGAGGGTATTGAACCCACCATCCTGGCCCCAGAGGGTATAGAACCCACCATCCTGGCCCCAGAGGGTATAGAACCCACCATCCTGGCCCCAGAGGGTAGGGTATCCTGGCCCCAGAGGGTATAGAACCCACCATCCTGGCCCCAGAGGGTATAGAACCCACCATCCTGGCCCCAGAGGGTATTGAACCCACCATCCTGGCCCCAGAGGGTATGGAACCCACCATCCTGGCCCCAGAGGGTATAGAACCCACTATCCTGGCCCCAGAAGGTATAGAACCCACCATCCTGGCCCCAGAGGGTATAGAACCCACCATCCTGGCCCCAGAGGGTATTGAACCCACCATCCTGGCCCCAGAGGGTATAGAACCCACCATCCTGGTCCCAGAGGGTATAGAACCCACCATCCTGGCCCCAGAGGGTATAGAACCCACCATCCTGGCCCCAGAGGGTATTGAACCCACCATCCTGGCCCCAGAGGGTATTGAACCCACCATCCTGGCCCCAGAAGGTATAGAACCCACCATCCTGGCCCCAGAGGGTATAGAACCCACCATCCTGGCCCCAGAGGGTATTGAACCCACCATCCTGGCCCCAGAGGGTATTGAACCCACCATCCTGGCCCCAGAGGGTATAGAACCCACCATCCTGGCCCCAGAGGGTATAGAACCCACCATCCTGGCCCCAGAGGGTATAGAACCCACCATCCTGGCCCCAGAGGGTATAGAACCCACCATCCTGGCCCCAGAGGGTATAGAACCCACCATCCTGGCCCCAGAGGGTATAGAACCCACCATCCTGGCCCCAGCCAGGATAGCTTTGAGAGTGACTGGCTTCCTGGATTAGGATCTATAGCTGCGAGAGTGATTGGTTTCCTGGATTAGGGTCTATAGCTATGAGAGTGATTGGTTTCCTGGATTAGGATCTATAGCTATGAGAGTGATTGGTTTCCTGGATTAGGGTCTATAGCTATGAGAGTGATTGGTTTCCTGGATTAGGATCTATAGCTACGAGAGGGATTGGTTTCCTGGATTAGGGTCTATAGCTACGAGAGGGATTGGTTTCCTGGATTAGGGTCTATAGCTACGAGAGGGATTGGTTTCCTGGATTAGGGTCTATAGCTACGAGAGGGATTGGTTTCCTGGATTAGGGTCTATAGCTACGAGAGGGATTAGCTTCTTGGATTAGGGTCTATAGCTACGAGAGTGATTGGCTTCCTGGATTAGGGTCTATAGCTACGAGAGGGATTAGCTTCCTGGATTAGGGTCTATAGCTATGAGAGGATGTGGACACAGATAAAGGATTTGAATCAATTCTTTCAAGTTTTTGAAATTCAGCTCTGGTGTGCGTGTGTGTGCATGCTTGCGCGCTTACGTGTGTGTGTGTGTGCTTAAGGTGTGTGTGCTTAAAGTGTGTGTGCTTAAGGTGTTTGTGAATAAGGTGTGTGTGCTCTCACCCCAGGCCCAGCTGTCGACAGACAACCTCCACGTCGCTCTCATCCCATTGGTCGTCGCAGACGGATCCCCACACGCCCCCGTGGAACACCTCAACACGCCCCTCCCACGCTGCCACGCCCCCCACCAACCTCACTGGCACCACTGCTACCACTGGACACAGACACACCACAACGCAACACAGAGGACAGAGTTAGCCCAAACTACCCTCCCCCCTAACCCCCTACCACTGGACACAGACACACCACAACGCAACACAGAGGACAGAGTTAGCCCAAACTACCCTCCCCCTAACCCCCTACCACTGGACACAGACACACCACAACGCAACACAGAGGACAGAGTTAGCCCAAACTACCCCCCCCCCTAACCCCCTGCATGTTCTACTAGTCCAGTCTGAATAGTACTAGTCCAGTCTGAATAGTACTAGCCCAGTCTGAATAGTACTAGTCCAGTCTGAATAGTACTAGTCCAGTCTGAATAGTACTAGTCCAGTCTGAATAGTACTAGTCCAGTCTGAATAGTACTAGTCCAGTCTGAATAGTACTAGCCCAGTCTGAATAGTACTAGTCCAGTCTGAATAGTACTAGTCCAGTCTGAATAGTACTAGTCCAGTCTGAATAGTACTAGTCCAGTCTGAATAGTACTAGTCCAGTCTGAATAGTACTAGCCCTGTCTGAATAGTACTAGCCCAGTCTGAATAGTACTAGTCCAGTCTGAATAGTACTAGTCCAGTCTGAATAGTACTAGCCCAGTCTGAATAGTACTAGTCCAGTCTGAATAGTACTAGTCCAGTCTGAATAGTACTAGTCCAGTCTGAATAGTACTAGTCCAGTCTGAATAGTACTAGTCCAGTCTGAATAGTACTAGCCCAGTCTGAATAGTACTAGCCCAGTCTGAATAGTACTAGTCCAGTCTGAATAGTACTAGTCCAGTCTGAATAGTACTAGTCCAGTCTGAATAGTACTAGCCCAGTCTGAATAGTACTAGTCCAGTCTGAATAGTACTAGTCCAGTCTGAATAGTACTAGTCCAGTCTGAATAGTACTAGCCCAGTCTGAATAGTACTAGTCCAGTCTGAATAGTACTAGTCCAGTCTGAATAGTACTAGTCCAGTCTGAATAGTACTAGCCCAGTCTGAATAGTACTAGTCCAGTCTGAATAGTACTAGTCCAGTCTGAATAGTACTAGCCCAGTCTGAATAGTACTAGCCCAGTCTGAATAGTACTAGTCCAGTCTGAATAGTACTAGTCCAGTCTGAATAGTACTAGTCCAGCCTGAATAGTACTAGTCCAGTCTGAATAGTACTAGTCCAGTCTGAATAGTACTAGTCCAGTCTGAATAGTACTAGTCCAGTCTAAATAGTACTAGTCCAGTCTGAATAGTACTAGTCCAGTCTGAATAGTACTAGTCCAGTCTGAATAGTACTAGTCCAGTCTGAATAGTACTAGTCCAGTCTGAATAGTACTAGTCCAGTCTGAATAGTCCTAGTCCAGTCTGAATAGTACTAGTCCAGTCTGAATAGTACTAGTCCAGTCTGAATAGTGCTAGTCCTGTCTGAATAGTACTAGTCCAGTCTGAATAGTACTAGTCCAGTCTGAATAGTACTAGTCCAGCCTGAATAGTACTAGTCCAGTCTGAATAGTACTAGTCCAGTCTGAATAGTACTAGTCCAGTCTGAATAGTACTAGTCCAGTCTAAATAGTACTAGTCCAGTCTGAATAGTACTAGTCCAGTCTGAATAGTACTAGTCCAGTCTGAATAGTACTAGTCCAGTCTGAATAGTACTAGTCCAGTCTGAATAGTACTAGTCCAGTCTGAATAGTCCTAGTCCAGTCTGAATAGTACTAGTCCAGTCTGAATAGTACTAGTCCAGTCTGAATAGTGCTAGTCCTGTCTGAATAGTACTAGTCCAGTCTGAATAGTACTAGTCCAGTCTGAATAGTACTAGTCCAGTCTGAATAGTACTGGTCCAGTCTGAATAGTACTAGTCCAGTCTGAATAGTACTAGCCCAGTCTGAATAGTACTAGTCCAGTCTGAATAGTACTAGTCCAGTCTGAATAGTACTGGTCCAGTCTGAATAGTACTAGTCCAGTCTGAATAGTACTAGCCCAGTCTGAATAGTACTAGTCCAGTCTGAATAGTACTAGTCCAGTCTGAATAGTACTAGTCCAGTCTGAATAGTACTAGTCCGGTCTGAATAGTACTAGTCCAGTCTGAATAGTACTAGTCCAGTTTGAATAGTACTAGTCCAGTCTGAATAGTACTAGCCCAGTCTGAATAGTACTAGTCCAGTCTGAATAGTACTAGTCCAGTCTGAATAGTACTAGTCCAGTCTGAATAGTACTAGTCCAGTCTGAATAGTACTAGTCCAGTCTGAATAGTACTAGTCCAGTCTGAAGAGTACTAGTCCAGTCTGAATAGTACTAGTCCAGTCTGAATAGTACTAGTCCAGTCTGAATAGTGTTAGTCCAGTCTGAATAGTACTAGTCCAGTCTGAATAGTACTAGTCCAGTCTGAATAGTACTAGTCCAGTCTGAATAGTACTATTCCAGTCTGAATAGTACTAGTCCTGTCTGAATAGTACTAGTCCTGTCTGAATAGTACTAGTCCAGTCTGAAGAGTACTAGTCCATCCTGAATAGTACTAGTCCAGTCTGAATAGTACTAGTCCAGTCTGAATAGTACTAGTCCAGTCTGAATAGTGTTAGTCCAGTCTGAATAGTACTAGTCCAGTCTGAATAGTACTAGTCCAGTCTGAATAGTACTAGTCCAGTCTGAATAGTACTAGTCCAGTCTGAATAGTACTAGTCCTGTCTGAATAGTACTAGTCCTGTCTGAATAGTACTAGTCCAGTCTGAATAGTACTAGTCCAGTCTGAATAGTACTAGTCCAGTCTGAATAGTACTAGTCCAGTCTGAATAGTACTAGTCCAGTCTGAAAAGTACTAGTCCGGTCTGAATAGTACTAGTCCGGTCTGAATAGTACTAGTCCGGTCTGAATAGTACTAGTCCAGTTTGAATAGTACTAGTCCAGTCTGAATAGTACTAGCCCAGTCTGAATAGTACTAGTCCAGTCTGAATAGTACTAGTCCAGTCTGAATAGTACTAGTCCAGTCTGAATAGTACTAGTCCAGTCTGAATAGTACTAGTCCAGTCTGAATAGTACTAGTCCAGTCTGAAGAGTACTAGTCCAGTCTGAATAGTACTAGTCCAGTCTGAATAGTACTAGTCCAGTCTGAATAGTGTTAGTCCAGTCTGAATAGTACTAGTCCAGTCTGAATAGTACTAGTCCAGTCTGAATAGTACTAGTCCAGTCTGAATAGTACTATTCCAGTCTGAATAGTACTAGTCCAGTCTGAAGAGTACTAGTCCAGTCTGAATAGTACTAGTCCAGTCTGAATAGTACTAGTCCAGTCTGAATAGTACTAGTCCAGTCTGAATAGTGTTAGTCCAGTCTGAATAGTACTAGTCCAGTCTGAATAGTACTAGTCCAGTCTGAATAGTACTAGTCCAGTCTGAATAGTACTATTCCAGTCTGAATAGTACTAGTCCAGTCTGAATAGTACTAGTCCAGTCTGAATAGTACTAGTCCTGTCTGAATAGTACTAGTCCTGTCTGAATAGTACTAGTCCAGTCTGAATAGTACTAGTCCAGTCTGAATAGTACTAGTCCAGTCTGAATAGTACTAGTCCGGTCTGAATAGTACTAGTCCGGTCTGAATAGTACTAGTCCGGTCTGAATAGTACTAGTCCAGTCTGAATAGTACTAGTCCGGTCTGAATAGTACTAGTCCAGTCTGAATAGTACTAGTCCAGTCTGAATAGTACTAGTCCAGTCTGAATAGTACTAGCCCAGTCTGAATAGTACTAGTCCAGTCTGAATAGTACTAGCCCAGTCTGAATAGTACTAGTCCAGTCTGAATAGTACTAGTCCGGTCTGAATAGTACTAGTCCGGTCTGAATAGTACTAGTCCGGTCTGAATAGTACTAGTCCAGTCTGAATAGTACTAGTCCAGTCTGAATAGTACTAGTCCAGTCTGAATAGTACTAGTCCAGTCTGAATAGTACTAGTCCAGTCTGAATAGTACTAGTCCAGTCTGAATAGTACTAGTCCAGTCTGAATAGTACTAGTCCAGTCTGAATAGTACTAGTCCAGTCTGAATAGTACTAGCCCAGTCTGAATAGTACTAGTCCGGTCTGAACAGTACTAGTCCGGTCTGAATAGTACTAGTCCAGTCTGAAGAGTACTAGTCCAGTCTGAATAGTACTAGTCCAGTCTGAATAGTACTAGTCCAGTCTGAATAGTACTAGTCCAGTCTGAATAGTGTTAGTCCAGTCTGAATAGTACTAGTCCAGTCTGAATAGTACTAGTCCAGTCTGAATAGTACTAGTCCAGTCTGAATAGTACTAGTCCAGTCTGAATAGTACTATTCCAGTCTGAATAGTACTAGTCCTGTCTGAATAGTACTAGTCCTGTCTGAATAGTACTAGTCCAGTCTGAATAGTACTAGTCCAGTCTGAATAGTACTAGTCCAGTCTGAATAGTACTAGTCCAGTCTGAATAGTACTAGTCCAGTCTGAATAGTACTAGTCCGGTCTGAATAGTACTAGTCCGGTCTGAATAGTACTAGTCCGGTCTGAATAGTACTAGTCCAGTCTGAATAGTACTAGTCCGGTCTGAATAGTACTAGTCCAGTCTGAATAGTACTAGTCCAGTCTGAATAGTACTAGTCCAGTCTGAATAGTACTAGTCCAGTCTGAATAGTACTAGCCCAGTCTGAATAATACTAGTCCAGTCTGAATAGTACTAGCCCAGTCTGAATAGTACTAGTCCAGTCTGAATAGTACTAGTCCGGTCTGAATAGTACTAGTCCGGTCTGAATAGTACTAGTCCGGTCTGAATAGTACTAGTCCAGTCTGAATAGTACTAGTCCAGTCTGAATAGTACTAGTCCAGTCTGAATAGTACTAGTCCAGTCTGAATAGTACTAGCCCAGTCTGAATAGTACTAGTCCAGTCTGAATAGTACTAGTCCAGTCTGAATAGTACTAGTCCAGTCTGAATAGTACTAGTCCAGTCTGAATAGTACTAGTCCAGTCTGAATAGTACTAGCCCAGTCTGAATAGTACTAGTCCGGTCTGAACAGTACTAGTCCGGTCTGAATAGTACTAGTCCAGTCTGAATAGTACTAGTCCGGTCTGAATAGTACTAGTCCGGTCTGAATAGTACTAGTCCGGTCTGAATAGTACTAGTCCGGTCTGAATAGTACTAGTCCGGTCTGAATAGTACTAGTCCAGTCTGAATAGTATTAGCCCAG
>NW_026600248.1:419373-451873 GCF_029448725.1 Salvelinus fontinalis
ACCGCTCCACTCCCTTTTATAGGATAACCGCTCCACTCCCTTTTATAGGATAACCGCTCCACTCCCTTTTATAGGATAACCGCTCCACTCCCTTTTATAGGATAACCGCTCCACTCCCTTTTATAGGATAACCGCTCCACTCCCTTTTATAGGATAACCGCTCCACCCCTTTTTATAGGATAACCGCTCCAATCCCTTTTATAGGATAACCGCTCCACTCCCTTTTATAGGATAACCGCTCCACTCCCTTTTATAGGATAACCGCTCCACTCCCTTTTATAGGATAACCGCTCCACTCCCTTTTATAGGATAACCGCTCCACTCCCTTTTATAGGATAACCGCTCCACTCCCTTTTATAGGATAACCGCTCCACTCCCTTTTATAGGATAACCGCTCCACCCCTTTTTATAGGATAACCGCTCCAATCCCTTTTATAGGATAACCGCTCCACTCCCTTTTATAGGATAACCGCTCCACTCCTTTTATAGGATAACCGCTCCACTCCCTTTTATAGGATAACCGCTCCACTCCTTTCTTTTTCACTTCCTATTTCTTTGTTCGTGCGTGAGGCTGCATATGTGAGTGTGTGTGCGTGTGCACGTGTGTTGTGCGTGTGCATGTGTGTGACTCACCCCTGTCCCAGCTGTCTGCACACCACTGTAGCGTCCTGGTCTCCCCAGTCATCACTACAGACAGACCCCCAGACCCCCTGAAGATACACCTCCACCCTGCCATCCAGCTTAGAGCGGCCGCCCTGCAGGCGCACTGACCCTGGACGAGACACACACACACCGTTTAGATCATTTTACACTGAGGGAGAGAGAAAGAGAGAGAGAGAGCGAGAGAGCGAGAGAGCGAGAGAGAGAGAGAGAGAGAGAGAGAGAGAGAGAGAGAGAGAGAGACAGACACACACACACACACACACACACACACACACACATACACTCACACAAACATACACACACACACACACACACACACACACACACACACACACACACACACACACACACACACACACACACACACACACACACACACACACACACACACACACACACACACACACACACACACACACACACACACACACAGAATAGCACCCGGTCCACACCTAATGACTGACAGCTTATCTATCTTGGTAGAGTCTCCCCCTAATGTCTGGCAGCTTGTCTATCTTGGTAGAGTCTCCCCCTAATGACTGGCAGCTTGTCTATCTTGGTAGAGTCTCCCCCTAATGACTGACAGCTTGTCTATCTTGGTAGAGTCTCGCCCTAATGACTGGCAGCTTGTCTATCTTGGTAGAGTCTCCCCCTAATGACTGACAGCTTGTCTATCTTGGTAGAGTCTCCCCCTAATGACTGACAGCTTGTCTATCTTGGTAGAGTCTCCCCCTAATGACTGACAGCTTGTCTATCTTGGTAAAGTCTCCCCCTAATGACTGGCAGCTTGTCTATCTTGGTAGAGTCTCCCTCTAATGACTGACAGCTTGTCTATCTTGGTAGAGTCTCCCCCTAATGACTGGCAGCTTGTCTATCTTGGTAGAGTCTCCCCCTAATGACTGGCAGCTTGTCTATCTTGGTAGAGTCTCCCCCTAATGACTGGCAGCTTGTATATCTTGGTAGAGTCTCCCCCTAATGACTGGCAGCTTGTCTATCTTGGTAGAGTCTCCCCCTAATGATTGACAGCTTGTCTATCTTGGTAGAGTCTCCCCCTAATGACTGACAGCTTGTCTATCTTGATAGACTCTCCCTCTAATGACTGGCAGCTTGTCTATCTTGGTAGAGTCTCCCTCTAATGACTGGCAGCTTGTCTATCTTGGTAGAGTCTCCCCCAAATGACTGGCAGCTTGTCTATCTTGGTAGAGTCTCCCTCTAATGACTGACAGCTTGTCTATCTTGGTAGAGTCTCCCTCTAATGACTGGCAGCTTGTCTATCTTGGTAGAGTCTCCCCCTAATGACTGACAGCTTGTATATCTTGGTAGAGTCTCCCCCTAATGACTGACAGCTTGTCTATCTTGGTAGAGTCTCCCCCTAATGACTGGCAGCTTGTCTATCTTGGTAGAGTCTCCCCCTAATGACTGACAGCTTGTCTATCTTGGTAGAGTCTCCCCCTAATGACTGACAGCTTGTCTATCTTGGTAGAGTCTCCCCCTAATGACTGGCAGCTTGTCTATCTTGGTAGAGTCTCCCCCTAATGACTGGCAGATTGTGTATCTTGGTAGAGTCTCCCTCTAATGACTGACAGCTTGTCTATCTTGGTAGAGTCTCCCTCTAATGACTGACAGCTTGTCTATCTTGGTAAAGTCTCCCCCTAATGACTGGCAGCTTGTCTATCTTGGTAGAGTCTCCCTCTAATGACTGACAGCTTGTCTATCTTGGTAGAGTCTCCCCCTAATGACTGGCAGCTTGTCTATCTTGGTAGAGTCTCCCCCTAATGACTGGCAGCTTGTCTATCTTGGTAGAGTCTCCCCCTAATGACTGGCAGCTTGTCTATCTTGGTAGAGTCTCCCCCTAATGACTGGCAGCTTGTCTATCTTGGTAGAGTCTCCCCCTAATGATTGACAGCTTGTCTATCTTGGTAGAGTCTCCCCCTAATGACTGACAGCTTGTCTATCTTGATAGACTCTCCCTCTAATGACTGGCAGCTTGTCTATCTTGGTAGAGTCTCCCTCTAATGACTGGCAGCTTGTCTATCTTGGTAGAGTCTCCCCCAAATGACTGGCAGCTTGTCTATCTTGGTAGAGTCTCCCTCTAATGACTGACAGCTTGTCTATCTTGGTAGAGTCTCCCCCTAATGACTGACAGCTTGTCTATCTTGGTAGAGTCTCCCCCTAATGACTGGCAGCTTGTCTATCTTGGTAGAGTCTCCCCCTAATGACTGACAGCTTGTCTATCTTGGTAAAGTCTCCCCCTAATGACTGGCAGCTTGTCTATCTTGGTAGAGTCTCCCTCTAATGACTGACAGCTTGTCTATCTTGGTAGTCTCCCCCTAATGACTGACAGCTTGTCTATCTTGGTAGTCTCCCCCTAATGACTGACAGCTTGTCTATCTTGGTAGAGTCTCCCCCTAATGACTGGCAGCTTGTCTATCTTGTTAGAGTCTCCCCCTAATGACTGGCAGCTTGTCTATCTTGGTAGAGTCTCCCCCTAATGATTGACAGCTTGTCTATCTTGGTAGAGTCTCCCCCTAATGACTGACAGCTTGTCTATCTTGATAGACTCTCCCTCTAATGACTGGCAGCTTGTCTATCTTGGTAGAGTCTCCCTCTAATGACTGGCAGCTTGTCTATCTTGGTAGAGTCTCCCCCAAATGACTGGCAGCTTGTCTATCTTGGTAGAGTCTCCCTCTAATGACTGACAGCTTGTCTATCTTGGTAGAGTCTCCCTCTAATGACTGGCAGCTTGTCTATCTTGGTAGAGTCCCCCCCTAATGACTGACAGCTTGTCTATCTTGGTAGAGTCTCCCCCTAATGACTGACAGCTTGTCTATCTTGGTAGAGTCTCCCCCTAATGACTGGCAGCTTGTCTATCTTGGTAGAGTCTCCCCCTAATGACTGACAGCTTGTCTATCTTGGTAGAGTCTCCCCCTAATGACTGACAGCTTGTCTATCTTGGTAGAGTCTCCCCCTAATGACTGGCAGCTTGTCTATCTTGGTAGAGTCTCCCTCTAATGACTGACAGCTTGTCTATCTTGGTAGAGTCTCCCCCTAATGACTGACAGCTTGTCTATCTTGGTAGTCTCCCCCTAATGACTGACAGCTTGTCTATCTTGGTAGAGTCTCCCCCTAATGACTGGCAGCTTGTCTATCTTGTTAGAGTCTCCCCCTAATGACTGGCAGCTTGTCTATCTTGGTAGAGTCTCCCCCTAATGACTGGCAGCTTGTCTATCTTGGTAGAGTCTCCCCCTAATGACTGGCAGCTTGTCTATCTTGGTAGAGTCTCGCCCTAATGACTGGCAGCTTGTCTATCTTGGTAGAGTCTCCCCCTAATGACTGGCAGCTTGTCTATCTTGTTAGAGTCTCCCCCTAATGACTGGCAGCTTGTCTATCTTGGTAGAGTCTCCCTCTAATGACTGACAGCTTGTCTATCTTGGTAGAGTCTCCCCCTAATGACTGACAGCTTGTCTATCTTGGTAGAGTCTCCCCCTAATGACTGGCAGCTTGTCTATCTTGGTAGTCTCCCCCTAATGACTGACAGCTTGTCTATCTTGGTAGAGTCTCCCCCTAATGACTGGCAGCTTGTCTATCTTGTTAGAGTCTCCCCCTAATGACTGGCAGCTTGTCTATCTTGGTAGAGTCTCCCCCTAATGACTGGCAGCTTGTCTATCTTGGTAGAGTCTCCCCCTAATGACTGGCAGCTTGTCTATCTTGGTAGAGTCTCGCCCTAATGACTGGCAGCTTGTCTATCTTGGTAGAGTCTCCCCCTAATGACTGGCAGCTTGTCTATCTTGTTAGAGTCTCCCCCTAATGACTGGCAGCTTGTCTATCTTGGTAGAGTCTCCCTCTAATGACTGACAGCTTGTCTATCTTGGTAGAGTCTCCCCCTAATGACTGACAGCTTGTCTATCTTGGTAGAGTCTCCCCCTAATGACTGGCAGCTTGTCTATCTTGTTAGAGTCTCCCCCTAATGACTGGCAGCTTGTCTATCTTGGTAGAGTCTCGCCCTAATGACTGGCAGCTTGTCTATCTTGGTAGAGTCTCCCCCTAATGACTGGCAGCTTGTCTATCTTGGTAGAGTCTCCCCCTAATGACTGGCAGCTTGTCTATCTTGGTAGAGTCTCCCCCTAATGACTGGCAGCTTGTCTATCTTGGTAGAGTCTCCCCCTAATGACTGGCAGCTTGTCTATCTTGGTAGAGTCTCCCCCTAATGACTGGCAGCTTGTCTATCTTGGTAGAGTCTCCCCCTAATGACTGGCAGCTTGTCTATCTTGGTAGAGTCTCCCCCAAATGACTGGCAGCTTGTCTATCTTGGTAGAGTCTCCCCCTAATGACTGGCAGCTTGTCTATCTTGGTAGAGTCTCCCCCTAATGACTGGCAGCTTGTCTATCTTGGTAGAGTCTCCCCCTAATGACTGGCAGCTTGTCTATCTTGGTAGAGTCTCCCCCTAATGACTGGCAGCTTGTCTATCTTGGTAGAGTCTCCCCCTAATGACTGGCAGCTTGTCTATCTTGTTAGAGTCTCCCCCTAATGACTGGCAGCTTGTCTATCTTGTTAGAGTCTCCCCCTAATGACTGGCAGCTTGTCTATCTTGGTAGAGTCTCCCCCTAATGACTGACAGCTTGTCTATCTTGGTAGAGTCTCCCCCTAATGACTGGCAGCTTGTCTATCTTGGTAGAGTCTCCCCCTAATGACTGGCAGCTTGTCTATCTTGGTAGAGTCTCCCCCTAATGACTGACAGCTTGTCTATCTTGGTAGAGTCTCCCCCTAATGACTGGCAGCTTGTCTATCTTGGTAGAGTCTCCCCCTAATGACTGGCAGCTTGTCTATCTTGTTAGAGTCTCCCCCTAATGACTGGCAGCTTGTCTATCTTGGTAGAGTCTCCCCCTAATGATTGACAGCTTGTCTATCTTGTTAGAGTTTCCCCCTAATGACTGGCAGCTTGTCTATCTTGTTAGAGTCTCCCCCTAATGACTGGCAGCTTGTCTATCTTGGTAGAGTCTCCCCCTAATGATTGACAGCTTGTCTATCTTGTTAGAGTCTCCCCCTAATGACTGACAGCTTGTCTATCTTGGTAGAGTCTCCCCCTAATGACTGACAGCTTGTCTATCTTGGTAGAGTCTCCCCCTAATGACTGACAGCTTGTCTATCTTGGTAGAGTCTCCCCCTAATGATTGACAGCTTGTCTATCTTGTTAGAGTCTCCCCCTAATGACTGACAGCTTGTCTATCTTGGTAGAGTCTCCCCCTAATGACTGACAGCTTGTCTATCTTGGTAGAGTCTCCCCCTAATGTCTGGCAGCTTGTCTATCTTGGTAGAGTCTCCCCCTAATGATTGACAGCTTGTCTATCTTGTTAGAGTCTCCCCCTAATGACTGACAGCTTGTCTATCTTGGTAGAGTCTCCCCCTAATGACTGACAGCTTGTCTATCTTGGTAGAGTCTCCCCCTAATGACTGACAGCTTGTCTATCTTGGTAGAGTCTCCCCCTAATGACTGACAGCTTGTCTATCTTGGTAGAGTCTCCCCCTAATGACTGGCAGCTTGTCTATCTTGGTAGAGTCTCCCCCTAATGACTGGCAGCTTGTCTATCTTGGTAGAGTCTCCCCCTAATGACTGGCAGCTTGTCTATCTTGTTAGAGTCTCCCCCTAATGACTGACAGCTTGTCTATCTTGTTAGAGTCTCCCCCTAATGACTGACAGCTTGTCTATCTTGGTAGAGTCTCCCCCTAATGACTGGCAGCTTGTCTATCTTGGTAGAGTCTCCCCCTAATGACTGGCAGCTTGTCTATCTTGGTAGAGTCTCCCCCTAATGACTGACAGCTTGTCTATCTTGGTAGAGTCTCCCCCTAATGACTGGCAGCTTGTCTATCTTGGTAGAGTCTCCCCCTAATGACTGGCAGCTTGTCTATCTTGGTAGAGTCTCCCCCTAATGACTGGCAGCTTGTCTATCTTGGTAGAGTCTCCCCCTAATGACTGACAGCTTGTCTATCTTGGTAGAGTCTCCCCCTAATGACTGGCAGCTTGTCTATCTTGGTAAAGTCTCCCCCTAATGACTGGCAGCTTGTCTATCTTGGTAGAGTCTCCCCCTAATGACTGACAGCTTGTCTATCTTGGTAGAGTCTCCCCCTAATGACTGACAGCTTGTCTATCTTGTTAGAGTCTCCCCCTAATGACTGACAGCTTGTCTATCTTGGTAGAGTCTCCCCCTAATGACTGGCAGCTTGTCTATCTTGGTAGAGTCTCCCCCTAATGACTGGCAGCTTGTCTATCTTGGTAGAGTCTCCCCCTAATGACTGACAGCTTGTCTATCTTGGTAGTCTCCCCCTAATGACTGACAGCTTGTCTATCTTGTTAGAGTCTCCCCCTAATGACTGGCAGCTTGTCTATCTTGTTAGAGTCTCCCCCTAATGACTGACAGCTTGTCTATCTTGGTAGAGTCTCCCTCTAATGACTGGCAGCTTGTCTATCTTGGTAGTCTCCCCCTAATGACTGACAGCTTGTCTATCTTGGTAGAGTCTCCCCCTAATGACTGGCAGCTTGTCTATCTTGGTAGAGTCTCCCCCTAATGACTGACAGCTTGTCTATCTTGGTAGAGTCTCCCCCTAATGACTGGCAGCTTGTCTATCTTGGTAGAGTCTCCCCCTAATGACTGGCAGCTTGTCTATCTTGGTAGAGTCTCCCCCTAATGACTGACAGCTTGTCTATCTTGGTAGAGTCTCCCTCTAATGACTGGCAGCTTGTCTATCTTGGTAGAGTCTCCCCCTAATGACTGACAGCTTGTCTATCTTGGTAGTCTCCCCCTAATGACTGACAGCTTGTCTATCTTGTTAGAGTCTCCCCCTAATGACTGGCAGCTTGTCTATCTTGTTAGAGTCTCCCCCTAATGACTGACAGCTTGTCTATCTTGGTAGAGTCTCCCTCTAATGACTGGCAGCTTGTCTATCTTGGTAGTCTCCCCCTAATGACTGACAGCTTGTCTATCTTGGTAGAGTCTCCCCCTAATGACTGGCAGCTTGTCTATCTTGGTAGAGTCTCCCCCTAATGACTGACAGCTTGTCTATCTTGGTAGAGTCTCCCCCTAATGACTGGCAGCTTGTCTATCTTGGTAGAGTCTCCCCCTAATGACTGGCAGCTTGTCTATCTTGGTAGAGTCTCCCCCTAATGACTGACAGCTTGTCTATCTTGGTAGAGTCTCCCTCTAATGACTGGCAGCTTGTCTATCTTGGTAGAGTCTCCCCCTAATGACTGACAGCTTGTCTATCTTGGTAGAGTCTCCCCCTAATGACTGACAGCTTGTCTATCTTGTTAGAGTCTCCCCCTAATGACTGACAGCTTGTCTATCTTGGTAGAGTCTCCCCCTAATGACTGACAGCTTGTCTATCTTGTTAGAGTCTCCCCCTAATGACTGACAGCTTGTCTATCTTGGTAGAGTCTCCCCCTAATGACTGACAGCTTGTCTATCTTGGTAGAGTCTCCCCCTAATGACTGACAGCTTGTCTATCTTGGTAGAGTCTCCCTCTAATGACTGGCAGCTTGTCTATCTTGGTAGAGTCTCCCCCTAATGACTGGCAGCTTGTCTATCTTGTTAGAGTCTCCCCCTAATGACTGGCAGCTTGTCTATCTTGGTAGAGTCTCCCCCTAATGACTGGCAGCTTGTCTATCTTGGTAGAGTCTCCCCCTAATGACTGACAGCTTGTCTATCTTGGTAGAGTCTCCCCCTAATGACTGGCAGCTTGTCTATCTTGGTAGAGTCTCCCCCTAATGACTGGCAGCTTGTCTATCTTGGTAGAGTCTCCCCCTAATGACTGGCAGCTTGTCTATCTTGGTAGAGTCTCCCCCTAATGACTGGCAGCTTGTCTATCTTGGTAGAGTCTCCCCCTAATGACTGACAGCTTGTCTATCTTGGTAGAGTCTCCCCCTAATGACTGGCAGCTTGTCTATCTTGGTAGAGTCTCCCTCTAATGACTGACAGCTTGTCTATCTTGGTAGAGTCTCCCCCTAATGACTGGCAGCTTGTCTATCTTGGTAGAGTCTCCCCCTAATGACTGACAGCTTGTCTATCTTGGTAGAGTCTCCCCCTAATGACTGGCAGCTTGTCTATCTTGGTAGAGTCTCCCCCTAATGACTGACAGCTTGTCTATCTTGGTAGAGTCTCCCTCTAATGACTGGCAGCTTGTCTATCTTGGTAGAGTCTCCCCCTAATGACTGGCAGCTTGTCTATCTTGGTAGAGTCTCCCCCTAATGACTGGCAGCTTGTCTATCTTGGTAGAGTCTCCCCCTAATGACTGACAGCTTGTCTATCTTGGTAGAGTCTCCCTCTAATGACTGGCAGCTTGTCTATCTTGGTAGAGTCTCCCCCTAATGACTGGCAGCTTGTCTATCTTGTTAGAGTCTCCCCCTAATGACTGACAGCTTGTCTATCTTGGTAGAGTCTCCCCCTAATGACTGACAGCTTGTCTATCTTGGTAGAGTCTCCCCCTAATGACTGGCAGCTTGTCTATCTTGGTAGAGTCTCCCCCTAATGACTGACAGCTTGTCTATCTTGGTAGTCTCCCCCTAATGACTGACAGCTTGTCTATCTTGTTAGAGTCTCCCCCTAATGACTGGCAGCTTGTCTATCTTGTTAGAGTCTCCCCCTAATGACTGACAGCTTGTCTATCTTGGTAGAGTCTCCCTCTAATGACTGGCAGCTTGTCTATCTTGGTAGTCTCCCCCTAATGACTGACAGCTTGTCTATCTTGGTAGAGTCTCCCCCTAATGACTGGCAGCTTGTCTATCTTGGTAGAGTCTCCCCCTAATGACTGACAGCGTGTCTATCTTGGTAGAGTCTCCCCCTAATGACTGGCAGCTTGTCTATCTTGGTAGAGTCTCCCCCTAATGACTGGCAGCTTGTCTATCTTGGTAGAGTCTCCCCCTAATGACTGACAGCTTGTCTATCTTGGTAGAGTCTCCCTCTAATGACTGGCAGCTTGTCTATCTTGGTAGAGTCTCCCCCTAATGACTGACAGCTTGTCTATCTTGGTAGTCTCCCCCTAATGACTGACAGCTTGTCTATCTTGTTAGAGTCTCCCCCTAATGACTGGCAGCTTGTCTATCTTGTTAGAGTCTCCCCCTAATGACTGACAGCTTGTCTATCTTGGTAGAGTCTCCCTCTAATGACTGGCAGCTTGTCTATCTTGGTAGTCTCCCCCTAATGACTGACAGCTTGTCTATCTTGGTAGAGTCTCCCCCTAATGACTGGCAGCTTGTCTATCTTGGTAGAGTCTCCCCCTAATGACTGACAGCTTGTCTATCTTGGTAGAGTCTCCCCCTAATGACTGGCAGCTTGTCTATCTTGGTAGAGTCTCCCCCTAATGACTGGCAGCTTGTCTATCTTGGTAGAGTCTCCCCCTAATGACTGACAGCTTGTCTATCTTGGTAGAGTCTCCCTCTAATGACTGGCAGCTTGTCTATCTTGGTAGAGTCTCCCCCTAATGACTGACAGCTTGTCTATCTTGGTAGAGTCTCCCCCTAATGACTGACAGCTTGTCTATCTTGTTAGAGTCTCCCCCTAATGACTGACAGCTTGTCTATCTTGGTAGAGTCTCCCCCTAATGACTGACAGCTTGTATATCTTGTTAGAGTCTCCCCCTAATGACTGACAGCTTGTCTATCTTGGTAGAGTCTCCCCCTAATGACTGACAGCTTGTCTATCTTGGTAGAGTCTCCCCCTAATGACTGACAGCTTGTCTATCTTGGTAGAGTCTCCCTCTAATGACTGGCAGCTTGTCTATCTTGGTAGAGTCTCCCCCTAATGACTGGCAGCTTGTCTATCTTGTTAGAGTCTCCCCCTAATGACTGGCAGCTTGTCTATCTTGGTAGAGTCTCCCCCTAATGACTGGCAGCTTGTCTATCTTGGTAGAGTCTCCCCCTAATGACTGACAGCTTGTCTATCTTGGTAGAGTCTCCCCCTAATGACTGGCAGCTTGTCTATCTTGGTAGAGTCTCCCTCTAATGACTGACAGCTTGTCTATCTTGGTAGAGTCTCCCCCTAATGACTGGCAGCTTGTCTATCTTGGTAGAGTCTCCCCCTAATGACTGGCAGCTTGTCTATCTTGTTAGAGTCTCCCCCTAATGACTGGCAGCTTGTCTATCTTGGTAGAGTCTCCCTCTAATGACTGACAGCTTGTCTATCTTGGTAGAGTCTCCCCCTAATGACTGGCAGCTTGTCTATCTTGGTAGAGTCTCCCCCTAATGACTGGCAGCTTGTCTATCTTGTTAGAGTCTCCCCCTAATGACTGGCAGCTTGTCTATCTTGGTAGAGTCTCCCTCTAATGACTGACAGCTTGTCTATCTTGGTACAGTCTCCCCCTAATGACTGACAGCTTGTCTATCTTGGTAGAGTCTCCCCCTAATGACTGGCAGCTTGTCTATCTTGGTAGAGTCTCCCTCTAATGACTGACAGCTTGTCTATCTTGGTACAGTCTCCCCCTAATGACTGACAGCTTGTCTATCTTGGTAGAGTCTCCCCCTAATGACTGGCAGCTTGTCTATCTTGGTAGAGTCTCCCCCTAATGACTGGCAGCTTGTCTATCTTGGTAGAGTCTCCCCCTAATGACTGGCAGCTTGTCTATCTTGGTAGAGTCTCCCCCTAATGACTGGCAGCTTGTCTATCTTGGTAGAGTCTCCCCCTAATGACTGGCAGCTTGTCTATCTTGGTAGAGTCTCCCCCTAATGACTGGCAGCTTGTCTATCTTGTTAGAGTCTCCCCCTAATGACTGGCAGCTTGTCTATCTTGGTAGAGTCTCCCTCTAATGACTGACAGCTTGTCTATCTTGGTACAGTCTCCCCCTAATGACTGACAGCTTGTCTATCTTGGTAGAGTCTCCCCCTAATGACTGGCAGCTTGTCTATCTTGGTAGAGTCTCCCTCTAATGACTGACAGCTTGTCTATCTTGGTACAGTCTCCCCCTAATGACTGACAGCTTGTCTATCTTGGTAGAGTCTCCCCCTAATGACTGGCAGCTTGTCTATCTTGGTAGAGTCTCCCCCTAATGACTGGCAGCTTGTCTATCTTGGTAGAGTCTCCCCCTAATGACTGGCAGCTTGTCTATCTTGGTAGAGTCTCCCCCTAATGACTGGCAGCTTGTCTATCTTGGTAGAGTCTCCCCCTAATGACTGGCAGCTTGTCTATCTTGGTAGAGTCTCCCCCTAATGACTGGCAGCTTGTCTATCTTGGTAGAGTCTCCCCCTAATGACTGGCAGCTTGTCTATCTTGGTAGAGTCTCCCCCTAATGACTGGCAGCTTGTCTATCTTGGTAGAGTCTCCCCCTAATGACTGGCAGCTTGTCTATCTTGGTAGAGTCTCCCCCTAATGATTGACAGCTTGTCTATCTTGGTAGAGTCTCCCCCTAATGACTGGCAGCTTGTCTATCTTGGTAGAGTCTCCCCCTAATGACTGACAGCTTGTCTATCTTGGTAGAGTCTCCCCCTAATGACTGGCAGCTTGTCTATCTTGTTAGAGTCTCCCCCTAATGACTGACAGCTTGTCTATCTTGGTAGAGTCTCCCCCTAATGACTGGCAGCTTGTCTATCTTGGTAGAGTCTCCCCCTAATGACTGGCAGCTTGTCTATCTTGGTAGAGTCTCCCCCTAATGACTGGCAGCTTGTCTATCTTGGTAGAGTCTCCCCCTAATGACTGGCAGCTTGTCTATCTTGGTAGAGTCTCCCCCTAATGACTGGCAGCTTGTCTATCTTGGTAGAGTCTCCCCCTAATGACTGGCAGCTTGTCTATCTTGGTAGAGTCTCCCCCTAATGACTGGCAGCTTGTCTATCTTGGTAGAGTCTCCCCCTAATGACTGGCAGCTTGTCTATCTTGTTAGAGTCTCCCCCTAATGACTGGCAGCTTGTCTATCTTGGTAGAGTCTCCCCCTAATGACTGGCAGCTTGTCTATCTTGGTAGAGTCTCCCCCTAATGACTGGCAGCTTGTCTATCTTGGTACATTTTAACATAAAAACGTTTCTTATTCTTGTTAGAGTCTCCCCCTAATGACTGACAGCTTGTCTATCTTGGTAGAGTCTCCCCCTAATGACTGACAGCTTGTCTATCTTGGTAGAGTCTCCCCCTAATGACTGGCAGCTTGTCTATCTTGGTAGAGTCTCCCCCTAATGACTGGCAGCTTGTCTATCTTGGTAGAGTCTCCCCCTAATGACTGACAGCTTGTCTATCTTGGTAGAGTCTCCCTCTAATGACTGGCAGCTTGTCTATCTTGGTAGAGTCTCCCCCTAATGACTGACAGCTTGTCTATCTTGGTAGAGTCTCCCCCTAATGACTGACAGCTTGTCTATCTTGGTAGAGTCTCCCCCTAATGACTGACAGCTTGTCTATCTTGGTAGAGTCTCCCCCTAATGACTAGATACACACACACACACACACACACACACACACACACACACACACACACACACACACACACACACACACACACACACACACACACACACACACACACACACACACACACACACACACACCTCTCTCTCCTTCCTGTACCTTGTTTACAGTCGCAGTAGCCCCAGTCGGTTCTGCCGCGGCTGTTCCTGAAGAAACACCAGGGTCTGATCCTGTTGTCCGGGTTCCGACATCGGTTATGTTCCCCCAACCCTTTACCCGGATAGCGCTCCTCAAACCCCGCTACCTCGCTCCACCTCATACACACCGCACCGGACTCCGTCACGTCCACAGCCCCTTGGTAGAACCCGTCTCTCCCGCGGCTCTGGATACAGTCGGTAAACGGTAGAATGAAGGAAGGAGAGGGAACGACGTCGGAGGAGGACAGCGAGGAGGTGAAAACAACGACCAGCGTAACGACTGAGAGGAGAGCAGAGTCCATGATGTTGTCGTAGAGTAACATTTGTTTTCTCGGTTCAGCCTTTCTTTTCTCCCTCTCTCTACTCGCTCTCAAATGTAGTCCATAACCGAGAGAGAGAAAAAACCACTAAACCGGTTCACGCCACGTATTCCCAGAAACGCGCTCTCTCGGTTCTGAACCTGTCTACATAGTGTGGGATAGGATCGAGCTGGACCGGGTGTGTTTGAGTGAGAATACCGCGCTAGAAACGAGTTTTTAAAAGAGACGCAGATCAATGAACGAGACAGAGCGCGTGCCCCGAGCCCGGTAGTTAATGAGATCCCGAGTGACTCTCGCGCTTGTGTGTTGCGTGTTTTATTTAACCTTTCTTTAACTAGGCAAGTCAGTTAAGAACAAATTCTTATTTACAATGACAGCCTACACCGGCCAACCCCTATCCCGACGGTTGTAATACAGCCTGGACTCAGGCGGGAGCCCCGTGTGTGTGCGTGTGTGCGTGCGTCTGTCTGTCTGTCTGTCTGTCTGTGTGTGTGTGTGTGTGTGTGTGTTATTGTAATAGCCCCATTGATGGGTCATAACAAGGTGTACGTATCCTACAGGGCTGGGATTACGATCATGACAATCAGAGAACAAACAAATAACATGAGATTAATAATAATAACAATAATAATAATAATGAATTGAATAGAACAATATGTTAATTCACATTATACATCCCACACATTAGCTGCTCCTGGTTGAAGACTCGTCCTACATCGTAAAGAGGGAGGCATTACAGAACATGACCGGGCAGAGGCGGAGTCTGTTTCAAGACGTCATTTCATAGATCTACATCTCATCCTACCATTCCAGTGTTTAATTGCTAATTTGTAATTATTTCGCCACTATGGCCTATTTATTGCCTTACCTCCCTAATCTTACTACATTTGCACACCCTGTATATATACTTTTCTACTGTATTATTGACTGTATGTTTTGTTTATTGTGTAACTCTGTGTTGTTGTTTGTGTCGCACTGCTTTGCTTTATCTTGGCCAGGTCACAGTTGTAAATGAGAACGTGTTCTCAACTGGCCTCCCTGGTTAAATAAAAGTGAAATAAAAATG
Source organism: Salvelinus fontinalis (assembly GCF_029448725.1). Taxonomy (NCBI): domain Eukaryota; kingdom Metazoa; phylum Chordata; class Actinopteri; order Salmoniformes; family Salmonidae; genus Salvelinus; species Salvelinus fontinalis. The sequence goes on from NW_026600248.1 coordinate 433,991, forward strand.
TAATTAAATAAAAACAGAACATAAACGGGCAACTGAGTTTCATTTGATGGCATAATAATTGTAACATAAATGTGTTAAAAACACTTGCTACGGCATACGCTCTAGAATATTCTACGAATGAAAGAAAATGGAATATATTATTATAGCCTGCAATCCAGGCTGTATCACAACGGGATTGGGAGTCCCATAGGGCGGCGCACATTTGGCCCGGCGTTGTCCGGGTTTAGCCGGTGTTAGGCCGTCATTGTAAATAAACATTTGTTCTTAAATGACTTGCCTAGTTAAATAAAGGTTAAATAAAAAAAAAATGTTTTAACAAATAAACAGAAACGGTTTAGTCTTCAATATTCTCCTGTTTCCTGGACCCACATTCTTTCTAATGCTGACTAAAAACATTTTCAATGTCAGTCAAAGAGAGGAGATATGACTGGGTAAATTATGTCATTTTACATAGACAAACATAGAATCATATATGAGACGTCCCTTGTGGTCAAATCACCACATTACGCTAAAACACAGAATCATATATGAGACAACAGCACCCCCCTGTGGTCAAAATCACCACGTTGTACTACCGTACAGGATCATATATGAGACCACGTTTTACTAGCGTACAGAATCATATATGAAACAACAGCACCACCCTGTGGTCAAATCCCCACATTACACAAACACACAGAATCATATGTGAGACAACACCACCACCCTGTGGTCAAATCCCCACATTACACTAACACACAGAATCAATTCAATTCAATTAAATGTGCTTTATTGGCATGACTTAACAATGTACAAGCGTTTCACTACACTCACATTAACATCTGCTAACCATGTGACCAATAAAATGTGATTTGATTTAGGAGTGCTTGTCTAGAATCAGTTTCGCCTTCTGGATGGTAATCAATAAGATGATATGGACAGATCCCAGATCAGCTCTCCTAGATTACACACACACACTCTCCTTCTCAAAACCCATTGGAGGAGAAGGTCAGAGAGGAGGGACCTCTGGCTTTCTCATCCAATGGGTTTTGAGAAGGAGACGAGGAGAGAGGACGCCAAGGAGTATGAGATCTTCCCTTGGATTAAATATCATTAATCAGCTGATAGCTTCTTTCCCCAACGTCAATCATCAATAGACACTGGAACTAACTTGCTTACATTCTCTGACATATTCTCACCAACATCTTATTTAATCTTAAAAAAAAAAAAATCTTTACTTGTTCTTATTTAGTCAAATCTGTGACGTCATTATTGAGTTCATACAGAATCTGTGACATCACCCGTCTTGGGGTTATATGCGCTAACCTTTTGCGACAGCATGCCTTTTCCTTTTGGACACAACGAATATTCAGAGTTATGAAGTTATGAAGTTATGAAAACTGGTTGTTTTGCAAATGTTGAATTTATAATATGGCTACTAATACAGAAAAATCTAAATCAAAGTCCAAGTATACAGATTTGACAGAAAAATGGAATAAGAATGCAAATGTCTCCTTCACAATTTGCCCAAATGTACCTGGGGACTTCACACTAAAAGTCTTGTAGTTCACTCATACTTCAAGTTATCCATCTGAAACGTTGGACATACACTGCTGCCATCTTTTGGACACTATCGGAATTACAACCAGAGTGATGGCTTGAACTGGGACCTTTCAGTTGCATTTCAAAGATGGTGGTAAGAAAACACTAGTTGTTTTTTTCTTTGTATTTTCTTCTACCAGATCTATTGTGTTATTTTCTCCTACATTCAATTCACATTTCCACAAAATTCAAAGTGTTTCCTTTCAAATGGTACCAAGAATATGCATATCCTTGCTTCAGGTCCTGAGCTACAGGCAGTTAGATTTGGGTACGTCATTTAGGAGAAAATTGATAAAAAGGGGGTATATTGATTGGTTTGAAATGCAGTTAGCCACTCATTGTTGAATTTGCAACTATTTTTTATTTATTTATTTATTTATTTTTTATTTCACCTTTATTTAACCAGGTAGGCTAGTTGAGAACAAGTTCTCATTTGCAACTGCGACCTGGCCAAGATAAAGCATAGCAGTGTGAACAGACAACAACACAGAGTTACACATGGAGTAAAAAATAAACAAGTCAATAACATGGTAGAAAAAAAGAGAATCATTATACAATGTGTGCAAAAGGCATGAGGAGGTAGGCAATAAATCGAATAATTACAATTTAGCAGATTAACACTGGAGTGATAAATCATCAGATGATCATGTGCAAGTAGAGATACTGGTGTGCAAAAGAGCAGAAAAGTAAATAAATAAAAGCAGTATGGGGGGTGAGGTAGGTAAATTGGGTGGGTAGTTTACAGATGGACTATGTACAGCTGCAGCGATCGGTTAGCTGCTCGGATAGCAGATGTTTAGAGTTGTTGAGGGAGATAAAAGTCCCAACTTCAGAGATTTTTGCAATTCGTTCCAGTCGCAGGCAGCAGAGAACTGGAAGGAAAGGCGTCCAAATGAGGTTTTGGCTTTAGGGATGATCAGTGAGATACACCTGCTGGAGCGCGTGCTGCGGGTGGGTGTAGCCATCGTGACCAGTGAACTGAGATAAGGCGGCACTTTACCTAGCATAGCCTTGTAGATGACCTGGAGCCAGTGGGTCTGACGACGAACATGTAGCGAGGGCCAGCCGACTAGGGCATACAGGTCGCAGTGGTGGGTCGTATAAGGTGCTTTAGTAACAAAACGGATGGCACTGTGATAAACTGCATCCAGTTTGCTGAGTAGAGTATTGGAAGCTATTTTGTAGATGACATCGCCGAAGTCGAGGATCGGTAGGATAGTCAGTTTTACTAGGCGGCGTGAGTGAAGGAGGCTTTGTTGCGAAATAGAAAGCCGACTCTAGATTTGATTTTGGATTGGAGATGTTTGATATGAGTCTGGAAGGAGAGTTTGCAGTCTAGCCAGACACCTAGGTACTTATAGATGTCCACATATTCTAGGTCGGAACCGTCCAGGGTGGTGATGCTAGTCGGGCGTGCGGGTGTGGGCAGCGAACGGTTGAAAAGCATGCATTTGGTTTTACTAGCGTTTAAGAGCAGTTGGAGGCCACGGAAGGAGTGTTGTATGGCATTGAAGCTCGTTTGGAGGTTAGATAGCACAGTGTCCAAGGAAGGGCCAGAAGTATACAGAATGGTGTCGTCTGCGTAGAGGTGGATCAGGGAATCGCCCGCAGCAAGAGCAACATCATTGATATATACAGAGAAAAGAGTCGGCCCGAGAATTGAACCCTGAGGTACCCCCATAGAGACTGCCAGAGGACCGGACAGCATGCCCTCCGATTTGACACACTGAGCTCTGTCTGCAAAGTAGTTGGTGAACCAGGCGAGGCAGTCATTAGAAAAACCGAGGCTACTGAGTCTGCCGATAAGAATATGGTGATTGACAGAGTCGAAAGCCTTGGCCAGGTCGATGAAGACGGCTGCACAGTACTATCTTTTATCGATGGCGGTTATGATATCGTTTAGTACCTTGAGCGTGGCTGAGGTGCACCCGTGCCCGGCTCGGAAACCGGATTGCACAGCGGAGAAGGTACGGTGGGATTCGAGATGGTCAGTGATCTGTTTGTTGACTTGGCTTTCGAAGACCTTAGATAGGCAGGGCAGGATGGATATAGGTCTGTAACAGTTTGGGTCCAGGGTGTCTCCCCCTTTGAAGAGGGGGATGACCGCGGCAGCTTTCCAATCCTTGGGGATCTCAGATGATACGAAGGAGAGGTTGAACAGGCTGGTAATAGGGGGTGCGACAATGGCGGCAGACAGTTTCAGAAATAGGGGGTCCAGATTGTCAAGCCCAGCTGATTTGTATGGGTCCAGGTTTTGCAGCTCTTTCAGAACATCTGCTATCTGGATTTGGGTAAAGGAGAAGCTGGGGAGGCTTGGGCGAGTAGCAGCGGGGGGGGGGGGGCGGGGCTGTTGGCCAAGGTTGGAGTCGCCAGGAGGAAGGCATGGCCAGCCGTTGAGAAATGCTTGTTGAAGTTTTCGATTATCACGGATTTATTGGTGGTGACCGTGTTACCTAGCCTCAGTGCAGTGGGCAGCTGGGAGGAGGTGCTCTTGTTCTCCATGGACTTTACAGTATCTCAGAACTTTTTGGAGTTAGAGCTACAGGATGCAAATTTCTGCTTGAAAAAGCTGGCCTTTGCTTTCCTGACTGACTGCGTGTATTCCTGACTTCCCTGAACAGTTGCATATCGCGGGGGCTCTTCGATGCTATTGCAGTTCGCCACAGGATGTTTTTGTGCTGGTCGAGGGCAGTCAGGTCTGGAGTGAACCAAGGGCTATATCTGTTCTTAGTTCTGCATTTTTTGAACGGAGCATGCTTGTCTAATATGGTGAGGAAGTAACTTTTAAAGAATGACCAGGTATCCTCAACTGACGGGATGAGGTCAATATCCTTCCAGGGTACCCGGGCCAGGTCGATTAGAAAGGCCTGCTCGCAGAAGTGTTTTAGGGAGCGTTTGATAGTGATGAGGGGTGGTCGTTTGACCGCGGACCCGTAGCGGATACAGGCAATGAGGCAGTGATCGCTGAGATCCTGATTGAAAACAGCAGAGGTGTATTTGGAGGGCAAGTTGGTCAGGATAATGTCTATTAGGGTGCCCATGTTTACGGATTTAGGGTTGTACCTGGTGGGTTCCTTGATGATTTGTGTGAGATTGAGGGCATCTAGCTTAGATTGTAGGACTGCCGGGGTGTTAAGCATATCCCAGTTTAGGTCACCTAACAGAACAAACTCTGAAGCTAGATGGGGAGCGATCAATTCACAGATGGTGTCCAGGGCACAGCTGGGAGCTGAGGGGGGTCGGTAGCAGGCGGCAACAGTGAGAGACTTATTTCTGGAGAGATTAATTTTTAAAATTAGAAGTTCGAACTGTTTGGGCATAGACCTGGAAAGTATGACAGAACTTTGCAGGCTATCTCTGCAGTAGATTGCAACTCCTGCCCCTTTGGCAGTTCTATCTTGACGGAAAGTGTTATAGTTGGCTATGGAAATCTCAGAATTCGAATCCGCAGGATACAGACACGGCAAGGACATCAGGGTTGGCAGAGTGTGCTAAAGCGGTGAGTAAGACAAACTTAGGGAGGAGGCTTCTGATGTTGACATGCATGAGGCCAAGGCTTTTAGTAGTTGTGTAATGTTTATGTCCAATGGCCATTGAGCACCGATACATTTTATCTATCATTTCTCTTCATTTGACAAGGATGAAAAAGGATTTGATTGTCGACGTGATTCATGATGATGACTGCTAGCTAAGATTTTGAAAGTATGATGTTGACATGATCAGTCCAATCAAGGCTACTGTAGATATAATGTGATTTGATGTCATTTTATCTGTGGCCAATGACCTTGAGCCTTCTTGGATGGGCACTTCTAACGTAACTCTATGGTAGGGCCCAGAGGGCTGGAATTTTCAAGCTCTACCCTTAGATTTGGCAGTGACGTAGTGTCCCCCATGAGTGACAGAACACTGAGACAAATCACAGTGCAACTAGAAAACATTACCATAGCCTACGCTCAGTATTTCCCGCTGGCTGCCCCACCATTCCGCTGGCTGCCCCACCATTCCGCTGGCTGCCCCACCACCACAGAAAGCACTGAGCTCGGCTGAAACATCTGCATTTTGGAGCTGCCTTCCTCAAGAAAACAAAGAGACCATGTTTGTATGTGTCTTTATTAACTGAAATATAATTTTACATTGTTTGCAAACTGATATGTGACACGTATTAATGTCTAAATAACATGCTAAACAGGGACCCCCCTCCCCAATGCTAGAAATGTGGGTCTCAAAACAGTTGGGTCTCTGCCCCACCCGCCCTAAATGACGAGTCGCCACTGGTTGTATGGTTGTACATGTATTATATAATCCGACCAAGTTGGAAAAGGGTTCAACACGTTCATGTTCTGAGAGCTACGAAGAAACGTATGAAAAAGGAAAATAAAATGATGCATCTGCTAAATGTCTAAAAAAATACATGTAAAATGAAACAAAGGTTAAATAACAAGAGACTGGTAGAATCCCACTGTAGTAGAAACTGGTAGAATCCCACTGTAGTAGAGACTGGTAGAATCCCACTGCAGTAGAGACTGGTAGAATCCCACTGTAGTAGTGACTGGTAGAATCCCACTGTAGTAGAGACTGGTAGAATACCACTGCAGCAGAGACTGGTAGAATCCCACTGTAGTAGAGACTGGTAGAATCCCACTGTAGTAGTGACTGGTAGAATCCCACTGTAGTAGAGACTGGTAGAATCCCACTGTAGTAGAGACTGGTAGAATCCCACTGTAGTAGAGACTGGTAGAATCCCACTGTAGTAGAGACTGGTAGAATCCCACTGTAGTAGAGACTGGTAGAATCCCACTGTAGTAGAGACTGGTAGAATCCCACTGTAGTAGAGACCGGTAGAATCCCACTGTAGCAGAGACTGGTAGAATCCCACTTTAGTAGAGACTGGTAGAATCCCACTGTAGCAGAGACTGGTAGAATCCCACTGTAGTAGAGACTGGTAGAATCCCACTGCAGCAGAGACTGGTAGAATCCCACTGTAGCAGAGACTGGTAGAATCCCACTGTAGCAGAGACTGGTAGAATCCCACTGCAGTAGAGACTGGTAGAATCCCACTGTAGTAGAGACTGGTAGTATCCCACTGTAGCTGAGACTGGTAGAATCCCACTGCAGTAGAGACTGGTAGAATCCCACTGTAGTAGAGACTGGTAGAATCCCACTGTAGTAGAGACTGGTAGAATCCCACTGTAGTAGAGACTGGTAGAATCCCACTGTAGCAGTGACTGGTAGAATCCCACTGTAGTAGAGACTGGTAGAATCCCACTGTAGTAGAGACTGGTAGAATCCCACTGTAGTAGAGACTGGTAGAATCCCACTGTAGTAGAGACTGGTAGAATCCCACTGTAGCAGTGACTGGTAGAATCCCACTGTAGTAGAGACTGGTAGAATCCCACTGTAGTAGAGACTGGTAGAATCCCACTGTAGCAGTGACTGGTAGAATCCCACTGTAGTAGAGACTGGTAGAATCCCACTGTAGTAGAGACTGGTAGAATCCCACTGTAGTAGTGACTGGTAGAATCCCACTGTAGTAGAGACTGGTAGAATCCCACTGTAGCAGAGACTGGTAGAATCCCACTGTAGTAGAGACTGGTAGAATCCCACTGCAGCAGTGACTGGTAGAATCCCACTGTAGTAGAGACTGGTAGAATCCCACTGTAGTAGAGACTGGTAGAATCCCACTGCAGTAGAGACTGGTAGAATCCCACTGTAGTAGAGACTGGTAGAATCCCACTGTAGTAGAGACGGGTAGAATCCCACTGTAGTAGAGACTGGTAGAATCCCACTGTAGTAGAGACTGGTAGAATCCCACTGTAGTAGAGACTGGTAGAATCCCACTGTAGCAGTGACTGGTAGAATCCCACTGTAGTAGAGACTGGTAGAATCCCACTGTAGTAGAGACTGGTAGAATCCCACTGTAGTAGTGACTGGTAGAATCCCACTGTAGTAGAGACTGGTAGAATCCCACTGTAGCAGAGACTGGTAGAATCCCACTGTAGTAGAGACTGGTAGAATCCCACTGCAGCAGTGACTGGTAGAATCCCACTGTAGTAGAGACTGGTAGAATCCCACTGTAGTAGAGACTGGTAGAATCCCACTGCAGTAGAGACTGGTAGAATCCCACTGTAGTAGAGACTGGTAGAATCCCACTGTAGTAGAGACGGGTAGAATCCCACTGTAGTAGAGACTGGTAGAATCCCACTGTAGTAGAGACTGGTAGAATCCCACTGTAGTAGAGACTGGTAGAATCCCACTGTAGCAGAGACTGGTAGAATCCCACTGTAGTAGTGACTGGTAGAATCCCACTGTAGTAGAGACTGGTAGAATCCCACTGTAGTAGAGACTGGTAAAATCCCACTGTAGTAGAGACTGGTAGAATCCCACTGTAGTAGAGATTGGTAGAATCCCACTGCAGCAGAGACCCAGCCCTAGTGTTACTGACAACAGACCCAACCCTAGTGTTACTGACAACAGACCCTAGTGTTACTGACAACAGACCCAGCCCTAGTGTTACAGACAACAGACCCATCCCTAGTGTTACTGACAACAGACCCAGCCCTAGTGTTACAGACAACAGACCCTAGTGTCACTGACAACAGACCCAGTCCTAGTGTTACTGACAACAGACCCAGCCCTAGTGTTACTGACAACAGACCCTAGTGTCACTGACAACAGACCCAGTCCTAGTGTTACTGACAACAGACCCAGCCCTAGTGTTACTGACAACAGACCCAGCCCTAGTGTTACTGACAACAGACCCAGCCCTAGTGTTACTGACAACAGACCCAGCCCTAGTGTTACTGACAACAGACCCAGCCCTAGTGTTACTGACAACAGATCCAGCCCTAGTGTTACTGACAACAGACCTAGCCCTAGTGTTACTAATAACAGACCCTAGTGTTACTGACAACAGACCCAGCCCTAGTGTTACTGACAACAGACCCAGCCCTAGTGTTACTGACAACAGACCCAGCCCTAGTGTTACTGATAACAGACCCAGCCCTAGTGTTACTGACAACAGACCCTAGTGTTACTGACAACAGACCCTAGTGTTACTGACAACAGACCCTAGTGTTACTGACAACAGACCCAGCCCTAGTGTTACTGACAACAGACCCTAGTGTTACTGATAACAGACCCAGCCCTAGTGTTACTGAAAACAGACCCAGCCCTAGTGTTACTGACAACAGACCCATCCCTAGTATTACTGACAACAGACCCTAGTGTTACTGACAACAAACCCTAGTGTTACTGACAACAGACCCAGCCCTAGTGTTACTGACAACAGACCCAGCCCTAGTGTTACTGACAACAAACCCAGCCCTAGTGTTACTGACAACAGACAGAGCCCTAGTGTTACTGACAACAGACCCTAGCGTTACTGACAACAGACCCAGCCCTAGTGTTACTGACAACAGACCCAGCCCTAGTGTTACTGACAACAGACCCTAGTGTTACTGACAACAGACCCAGCCCTAGTGTTACTGACAACAGACCCTAGTGTTACTGATAACAGACCCAGCCCTAGTGTTACAGACAACAGACCCAGCCCTAGTGTTACTGACAACAGACCCAGCCCTAGTGTTACTGACAACAGACCCAGCCCTAGTGTTACTGACAACAGATCCAGCCCTAGTGTTACTGACAACAGACCCAGTCCTAGTGTTACTGATAACAGACCCAGCCCTAGTGTTACTGACAACAGACCCTAGTGTTACTGACAACAGACCCAGTCCTAGTGTACTGACAACAGACCCAGCCCTAGTGTTACTGACAACAGACCCAGCCCTAGTGATACTGACTACAGACCCAGCCCTAGTGTTACTGACAACAGACCCTAGTGTTACTGACCAGAGACCCAGCCCTAGTGTTACAGACAACAGACCCAGCTCTAGTGTTACTGACAACAGACCCAGCCCTAGAGTTACTGACAACAGACCCAGCCCTAGTGTTACTGACAACAGACCCAGCCCTAGTGTTACTGACAACAGACCCAGCCCTAGTGTTACTGACTACAGACCCTATTGTAACTGACAACAGACCCAGCACTAGTGTTACTGACAACAGACCCTAGTGTTACTGACAACAGACCCAGCCCTAGTGTTACTGACAACAGACCCTAGTGTTACTGACAACAGACAGAGTCCTAGTGTTACTGACAACAGACCCTAGTGTTACTGACAACAGACCCAGCCCTAGTGTTACTGACAACAGACCCAGCCCTAGTGTTACTGACAACAGACCCAGCCCTAGTGTTACTGACAACAGACCCAGCCCTAGTGTTACTGACAACAGACCCAGCCCTAGTGTTACTGACGACAGACTCAGCCCTAGCGTTACTGACAACAGACCCTAGCGTTACAGACAACAGACCCAGCACCAGTGTTACAGACAACAGACCCAGCCCTAGTGTTACTGACAACAGACCCTAGTGTTACTGACAACAGACCCTAGCGTTAAAGACAACAGAACCAGCCCTAGCGTTACAGACAACAGACCCAGCCCTAGTGTTACTGACAACAGACCCAGCCCTAGTGTTACTGACAACAGACCCTAGTGTTACTGACAACAGACCCTAGTGTTACTGACTACAGACCCAGCCCTAATGTTACTGACAACAGACCCTAGTGTTACTGACAACAGACCCAACCCTAGTGTTACAGACAACAGACCCAGCACTAGTGTTACTGACAACAGACCCAGCCCTAATGTTACTGACAACAGACCCAGCCCTGGTGTTACTGACAACAGACCCAGCCCTAGTGTTACTGACAACAGACCCAGCCCTAGTGTTACTGACAACAGACCCAGCCCTAGTGTTACTGACAACAGACCCAGCCCTAGTGTTTCTGTCAACAGACCCAGCCCTGGTGTTACTGACAACAGACCCAGCCCTAGTGTTACTGACAACAGACCCAGCCCTAGTGTTACTGACAACAGACCCAGCCTTGGTGTTACTGACAACAGACCCAGCCCTAGTGTTACTGACAACAGACCCAACCCTAGTGTTACTGACAACAGACCCAGCCCTAGTGTTACTGACAACAGACCCAGCCCTGGTGTTACTGACAACAGACCCAGCCCTAGTGTTACTGACAACAGACCCAGCCCTAGTGTTACTGACAACAGACCCAGCACTAGTGTTACTGACAACAGACCCCAGTGTTACTGACAACAGACCCAGCCCTAGTGTTACTGACAACAGACCTTAGTGTTACTGACAACAGACCCAGTCCTAGTGTTACTGACAACAGACCCAGCCCTAGTGTTACTGACAACAGACCCTAGTGTTACTGACAACAGACCCTAGTGTTACTGACAACAGACCCTAGTGTTACTGATAACAGACCCCGCTCTAGTGTTACTGACAACAGACCCAGCCCTAGTGTTACTGACAACAGACCCTAGTGTTACTGACAACAGACCCAACCCTAGTGTTACAGACAACAGACCCAGCCCTAGTGTTACTGACAACAGACCCTAGTGTTACTGACAACAGACCCAGCCCTAGTGTTACTGACAACAGACCCAGCCCTAGTGTTACTGACAACAGACCTTAGTGTTACTGACAACAGACCCAGTCCTAGTGTTACTGACAACAGACCCAGCCCTAGTGTTACTGACAATAGACCCTAGTGTTACTGACAACAGACCCTAGTGTTACTGACAACAGACCCATCCCTAGTGTTACTGACAACAGACCCAGCCCTAGTGTTACTGACAACAGACCCTAGTGTTACTGACAACAGACCCTATTGTTACTGACAACAGACCCAGCCCTAGTGTTACAGACAACAGACCCTAGTGTTACTGACAACAGACCCAGCCTTAGTGTTTCTGACAACAGACCCAGCCCTAGTGTTACTGACAACAGACCCAGCCCTAGTTTTACTGACAACAGACCAAGCCCTAGTGTTACTGACAACAGACCCAGCCCTAGTGTTACTGATAACAGACCTTAGTGTTACTGATAACAGACCTTAGTGTTACTGACAACAGACCCTAGTGTTACTGACAACAGACCCAGCCCTAGTGTTACTGATAACAGACCTTAGTGTTACTGACAACAGACCCTAGTGTTACTGACAACAGACCCAGCCCTAGTGTTACTGATAACAGACCCAGCCCTAGTGTTACTGACAACAGACCCAGTCCTAGTGTTACTGACAACAGACCCAGCCCTAGTGTTACTGACAACAGACCAAGCCCTAGTGTTACTGACAACAGACCCAGCCCTAGTGTGACTGACAACAGACCCTAGTGTTACTGACAACAGACCCTAGTGTTACTGACAACAGACCCAGCCCTAGTGTTACTGACAACAGACCCAGCCCTAGTGTTACTGACAACAGACCCTAGTGTTACTGACAATAGACCCAGCTCTAGTGTTACTGTCAACAGACCCAGCCCTAGTGTTACTGACAACAGACCCAGCCCTAGTGTTACTGACAACAGACCCTAGTGTTACTGACAACAGACCCAGCCCTAGTGTTACTGACAACAGACCCTAGTGTTACTGACAATAGACCCAGCTCTAGTGTTACTGTCAACAGACCCAGCCCTAGTGTTACTGACAACAGACCCAGCCCTAGTGTTACTGACAACAGACCCTAGTGTTACTGACAATAGACCCAGCTCTAGTGTTACTGTCAACAGACCCAGCCCTAGTGTTACTGACAACAGACCCAGCCCTAGTGTTACTGACAACAGACCCAGCTCTAGTGTTACTGTCAACAGACCCAGCCATAGTGTTACTGACAACAGACCCAGCCCCAGTGTTACTGACAACAGACCCAGCCCTAGTGTTACTGATAACAGACCCAGCCCTAGTGTTACTGACAACAGACCGAGCCCTAGTGTTACTGACAACAGACCCACCCCTAGTGTTACTGACAACAGACCCAGTCCTAGTGTTACTGACAACAGACCCTAGTGTTACTGACAAAAGACCCAGCCCTAGTGTTACTGACAACAGACCCAGCCCTAGTGTTACTGATAACAGACCCAGCCCTAGTGTTACTGACAACAGACCCAGCCCTAGTGTTACTGATAACAGACCCAGCCCTAGTGTTACTGACAACAGACCCAGCCCTAGTGTTACTGACAACAGACCCTAGTGTTACTGACAACAGACCCTAGTGTTACTGACAACAGACCCAGCCCTAGTGTTGCTGACAACAGACCATAGTGTTACTGACAACATACCCTAGTGTTACTGACAACAGACCCAGCCCTAGTGTTACTGACAACAGACCCAGCCCTAATGTTACTGATAACAGACCCAGCCCTAGTGTTACTGACAACAGACCCAGCCCTAGTGTTACTGATAACAGACCCAGCCCTAGTGTTACTGACAACAGACCCAGTCCTAGTGTTACTGACAACAGACCCAGCCCTAGTGTTACTGACAACAGACCCTAGTGTTACTGACAACAGACCCAGCCCTAGTGTTACTGACAACAGACCCAGCCCTAGTCTTACTGACAACAGACCCAGCCCTAGTGTTACTGATAACAGACCCAGCCCTAGTGTTACTGACAACAGACCTTAGGGTTACTGATAACAGACCCAGCCCTAGTGTTACTGACAACAGACCCAGCCCTAGTGTTACTGACAACAGACCCAGCCCTAGTGTTACTGACAACAGACCCAGCCCTAGTGTTACTGACAACAGATCCAGCCCTAATGTTACTGATAACAGACCCAGCCCTAGTGTTACTGACAACAGACCCAGCACTAGTGTTACTGACAACAGAGCCAGCAATAGTGTTACTGACAACAGACCCTAGTGTTACTGACAACAGACCCAGCCCTAGTGTTACTGACAACAGACCCAGCCCTAGTGTTACTGACAACAGACCCTAGTGTTACTGACAACAGACCCAGCCCTAGTGTTACTGACAACAGACCCAGCCCTAGTGTTACTGACAACAGACCCAGCCCTAGTGTTACTGACAACAGACCCAGCCCTAGTGTTACTGACAACAGACCCAGTCCTAGTGTTACTGACAACAGACCCAGCCCTAGTGTTACTGACAACAGACCCTAGTGTTACTGACAACAGACCCAACCCTAGTGTTACAGACAACAGACCCAGCCCTAGTGTTACTGACAACAGACCCTAGTGTTACTGACAACAGACCCAGCCCTAGTGTTACTGACAACAGACCCAGCCCTAGTGTTACTGACAACAGACCTTAGTGTTACTGACAACAGACCCAGTCCTAGTGTTACTGACAACAGACCCAGCCCTAGTGTTACTGACAATAGACCCTAGTGTTACTGACAACAGACCCTAGTGTTACTGACAACAGACCCATCCCTAGTGTTACTGACAACAGACCCAGCCCTAGTGTTACTGACAACAGACCCTAGTGTTACTGACAACAGACCCTATTGTTACTGACAACAGACCCAGCCCTAGTGTTACAGACAACAGACCCTAGTGTTACTGACAACAGACCCAGCCCTAGTGTTTCTGACAACAGACCCAGCCCTAGTGTTACTGACAACAGACCCAGCCCTAGTTTTACTGACAACAGACCAAGCCCTAGTGTTACTGACAACAGACCCAGCCCTAGTGTTACTGATAACAGACCTTAGTGTTACTGATAACAGACCTTAGTGTTACTGACAACAGACCCTAGTGTTACTGACAACAGACCCAGCCCTAGTGTTACTGATAACAGACCTTAGTGTTACTGACAACAGACCCTAGTGTTACTGACAACAGACCCAGCCCTAGTGTTACTGATAACAGACCCAGCCCTAGTGTTACTGACAACAGACCCAGTCCTAGTGTTACTGACAACAGACCCAGCCCTAGTGTTACTGACAACAGACCAAGCCCTAGTGTTACTGACAACAGACCCAGCCCTAGTGTGACTGACAACAGACCCTAGTGTTACTGACAACAGACCCTAGTGTTACTGACAACAGACCCAGCCCTAGTGTTACTGACAACAGACCCAGCCCTAGTGTTACTGACAACAGACCCTAGTGTTACTGACAATAGACCCAGCTCTAGTGTTACTGTCAACAGACCCAGCCCTAGTGTTACTGACAACAGACCCAGCCCTAGTGTTACTGACAACAGACCCTAGTGTTACTGACAACAGACCCAGCCCTAGTGTTACTGACAACAGACCCTAGTGTTACTGACAATAGACCCAGCTCTAGTGTTACTGTCAACAGACCCAGCCCTAGTGTTACTGACAACAGACCCAGCCCTAGTGTTACTGACAACAGACCCTAGTGTTACTGACAATAGACCCAGCTCTAGTGTTACTGTCAACAGACCCAGCCCTAGTGTTACTGACAACAGACCCAGCCCTAGTGTTACTGACAACAGACCCAGCTCTAGTGTTACTGTCAACAGACCCAGCCATAGTGTTACTGACAACAGACCCAGCCCCAGTGTTACTGACAACAGACCCAGCCCTAGTGTTACTGATAACAGACCCAGCCCTAGTGTTACTGACAACAGACCGAGCCCTAGTGTTACTGACAACAGACCCACCCCTAGTGTTACTGACAACAGACCCAGTCCTAGTGTTACTGACAACAGACCCTAGTGTTACTGACAAAAGACCCAGCCCTAGTGTTACTGACAACAGACCCAGCCCTAGTGTTACTGATAACAGACCCAGCCCTAGTGTTACTGACAACAGACCCAGCCCTAGTGTTACTGATAACAGACCCAGCCCTAGTGTTACTGACAACAGACCCAGCCCTAGTGTTACTGACAACAGACCCTAGTGTTACTGACAACAGACCCTAGTGTTACTGACAACAGACCCAGCCCTAGTGTTGCTGACAACAGACCATAGTGTTACTGACAACAGACCCTAGTGTTACTGACAACAGACCCAGCCCTAGTGTTACTGACAACAGACCCAGCCCTAATGTTACTGATAACAGACCCAGCCCTAGTGTTACTGACAACAGACCCAGCCCTAGTGTTACTGATAACAGACCCAGCCCTAGTGTTACTGACAACAGACCCAGTCCTAGTGTTACTGACAACAGACCCAGCCCTAGTGTTACTGACAACAGACCCTAGTGTTACTGACAACAGACCCAGCCCTAGTGTTACTGACAACAGACCCAGCCCTAGTGTTACTGACAACAGACCCAGCCCTAGTGTTACTGATAACAGACCCAGCCCTAGTGTTACTGACAACAGACCTTAGGGTTACTGATAACAGACCCAGCCCTAGTGTTACTGACAACAGACCCAGCCCTAGTGTTACTGACAACAGACCCAGCCCTAGTGTTACTGACAACAGACCCAGCCCTAGTGTTACTGACAACAGATCCAGCCCTAATGTTACTGATAACAGACCCAGCCCTAGTGTTACTGACAACAGACCCAGCACTAGTGTTACTGACAACAGAGCCAGCAATAGTGTTACTGACAACAGACCCTAGTGTTACTGACAACAGACCCAGCCCTAGTGTTACTGACAACAGACCCAGCCCTAGTGTTACTGACAACAGACCCTAGTGTTACTGACAACAGACCCAGCCCTAGTGTTACTGACAACAGACCCAGCCCTAGTGTTACTGACAACAGACCCAGCCCTAGTGTTACTGACAACAGACCCAGCCCTAGTGTTACTGACAACAGACCCAGTCCTAGTGTTACTGACAACAGACCCTAGTGTTACTGACAACAGTCATAATAAGTCATGAGACACCACCAGGCTCAGACCAGGAGTATAGAGGAGGAGGTGTCTGGCCGGGTTCCTCTGGGGATATCTGATATGAGAGGCTCAGACCAGGAGTATAGAGGAGGAGGTGTCTGGCCGGGTTCCTCTGGGGATATCTGATATGAGACACCACCAGACTCAGACCAGGAGTATAGAGGAGGAGGTGTCTGGCCGGGTTCCTCTGGGGATATCTGATATGAGAGGCTCAGACCAGGAGTATAGAGGAGGTGTCTGGCCGGGTTCCTCTGGGGATATCTGATATGAGAGGCTCAGACCAGGAGTATAGAGGAGGAGGTGTCTGGCCGGGTTCCTCTGGGAATATCTGATATGAGACACCACCAGACTCAGACCAGGAGTATAGAGGAGGAGGTGTCTGGGCGGGTTCCTCTGGGAATATCTGATATGAGACACCACCAGACTCAGACCAGGAGTATAGAGGAGGAGGTGTCTGGGCGGGTTCCTCTGGGGATATCTGATATGAGAGGCTCAGACCAGGAGTATAGAGGAGGAGGTGTCTGGTCGGGTTCCTCTGGGAATATCTGATATGAGACACCACCAGACTCAGACCAGGAGTATAGAGGAGGAGGTGTCTGGCCGGGTTCCTCTGGGGATATCTGATATGAGAGGCTCAGACCAGGAGTATAGAGGAGGTGGTGTCTGGCCGGGTTCCTCTGGGGATATCTGATATGAGAGGCTCAGACCAGGAGTATAGAGGAGGAGGTGTCTGGGCGGGTTCCTCTGGGGATATCTGATATGAGAGGCTCAGACCAGGAGTATAGAGGAGGTGGTGTCTGGTCGGGTTCCTCTGGGGATATCTGATATGAGAGGCTCAGACCAGGAGTATAGAGGAGGAGGTGTCTGGCCGGGTTCCTCTGGGGATATCTGATATGAGACACCACCAGGCTCAGACCAGGAGTTTAGAGGAGGAGGTGTCTGGCCGGGTTCCTCTGGGGATATCTGATATGAGAGGCTCAGACCAGGAGTATAGAGGAGGTGGTGTCTGGTCGGGTTCCTCTGGGGATATCTGATATGAGAGGCTCAGACCAGGAGTATAGAGGAGGAGGTGTCTGGCCGGGTTCCTCTGGGGATATCTGATATGAGACACCACCAGGCTCAGACCAGGAGTATAGAGGAGGAGGTGTCTGGCCGGGTTCCTCTGGGGATATCTGATATGAGAGGCTCAGACCAGGAGTATAGAGGAGGAGGTGTCTGGTCGGGTTCCTCTGGGGATATCTGATATGAGAGGCTCAGACCAGGAGTATAGAGGAGGTGGTGTCTGGCCGGGTTCCTCTGGGGATATCTGATATGAGAGGCTCAGACCAGGAGTATAGAGGAGGAGGTGTCTGGCCGGGTTCCTCTGGGAATATCTGATATGAGAGGCTCAGACCAGGAGTATAGAGGAGGAGGTGTCTGGCCGGGTTCCTCTGGGGATATCTGATATGAGAGGCTCAGACCAGGAGTATAGAGGAGGAGGTGTCTGGCCGGGTTCCTCTGGAGATATCTGTGTCTCTCTCAGATTTAGCTCCAGGTTCTGTCTTGTACCAGTTCCATTCTAGATCCACTACTACTGATCATCAGGTCTTTGGATCCT
>NW_026600248.1:456873-486873 GCF_029448725.1 Salvelinus fontinalis
ACACACACACACACAGACACACACACACACACACACACACACACACACACACACACACACACAGAGACACACACACACACACACACACACACACACACACACACACACACACACACACACACACACACACACACACACACACACACACACACACGCACACACAGAGACACACACACACACACACACACACACACACAGACACACACACACACACACACACACACACACACACACACACACACACACACACACACACACACACACACACACACACACACACACACACACACACACACACACACACACACACAGAGACACAGACACACACACACACACACACACATACACACACACAGAGACACACACACACACACACACACAATTCTTGAATTTGAATTGAAGTAGGAAATAGGATACTGAATCTGATAAACACTGAGTGGACAAAACATTAAGAACACCTTCCTAATATTGAGTTGCACCCCCCCCCCCCCCTTCTGCCCTCAGAACAGCCTCAATTCATTGGGGCAGGGACTTTACAAGGTGTCGAAAGCATTCCACAGGGATGCTGGTCCATGTTGACTCCAACGCTTCACACAAGTTGTGTCAAGTTGGCTGGATATCCTTTGGGTGGTGGACCATTCTTGATACACACGGGAAAAACCCAGCAGCGTTGTAGTTCTTAACACAAACCAGTGCGCACCTACTACCAAACCCCGTTCAAAGGCACGTCAATCTTTTGTCTTGCCCTTTCACCCTCTGAATGGCACACATACACAATCCACGTCTCTGTTGTCTCAAGGCTTAAACATCCTTCTTTAACCCGTCTCCTCCCCCTTCACCTACACTGATTGAAGTGGATTAAACAGGTGACATCAATAAGGGATCATAGCTTTTCACCTGGATTCACCTGGTCAGTCTACGTCATGGGAAGAGCAGGTGTTCCTAATATTTTGTCCACTCATCGTATATTTGATCATAAAACATCAAACATGTCATTATATGCAGATCAAATATTGACAAAACCTGTATGTGAATATTTAAAGATGTTACATTTCATTAATCATTGATACATGCTGTTCAATACGGAGGAGGGCAAATACTACATTTCCCAGAATGCATCAGTGAAACCTCAAGTTGACCCGGAAGATGTTGAAAAAGAAGCCAACTAAATGACACGGTTGTTGGATAAACAACGGTTTGTTCTAAGCACTAAGGTCATTAAAAGACAATATCAACACTGTTTCCAGAGAAAAGGGATGTGGGCCGTCATTGAAAATAAGAATTTGTTCTTAACTGACTTGACTAGTTAAATAAAAGGTTAAATAATAAATAAATAAATAATAATATAGATTATTTGGTATCTGGAAGTGTGACCAGCCAGATGTAATAATACACTTCCTGTCACTCAAACTCAAAACTCAAATTCTACATCCTGTGAGGTTTGGCCAAATCAATTCCAATTTCAGCTCATGAGTTGAATAGGTGTGTGTGTGTGTGTGTCTGTGTGTGTGTGTGTGTGTACCTGGTACCAGCTATTAGCCTGTCTGAGGGGTAGGTCCACACGGTCAGTATCTTGTGTACCTGGTACCAGCTATAAGCCCTGTCTGAGGGGTAGGTCCACACGGTCAGTATCTTGTGTACCTGGTACCAGCTATAAGCCCTGTCTGAGGGGTTGGTCCACACGGTCAGTATCTTGTGTACCTGGTACCAGCTATAAGCCCTGTCTGAGGGGTTGGTCCACACGGTCAGTATCTTGTGTACCTGGTACCAGCTATAAGCCCTGTCTGAGGGGTTGGTCCTCACGGTCAGTATCTTGTGTACCTGGTACCAGCTATAAGCCCTGTCTGAGGGGTTGGTCCACACGGTCAGTATCTTGAGTACCTGGTACCAGCTATAAGCCCTGTCTGAGGGGTTGGTCAGCACGGTCAGTATCTTGTGTACCTGGTACCAGCTATAAGCCCTGTCTGAGGGGTTGGTCCACACGGTCAGTATCTTGTGTACCTGGTACCAGCTATAAGCCCTGTCTGAGGGGTTGGTCCACACGGTCAGTATCTTGTGTACCTGGTACCAGCTATAAGCCCTGTCTGAGGGGTTGGTCCACACGGTCAGTATCTTGTGTACCTGGTACCAGCTATAAGCCCTGTCTGAGGGGTTGGTCCACACGGTCAGTATCTTGTGTACCTGGTACCAGCTATAAGCCCTGTCTGAGGGGTAGGTCCACACGGTCAGTATCTTGTGTACCTGGTACCAGCTATAAGCCCTGTCTGAGGGGTTGGTCCACACGGTCAGTATCTTGTGTACCTGGTACCAGCTATAAGCCCTGTCTGAGGGGTAGGTCCACACGGTCAGTATCTTGTGTACCTGGTACCAGCTATAAGCCCTGTCTGAGGGGTTGGTCCACACGGTCAGTATCTTGTGTACCTGGTACCAGCTATAAGCCCTGTCTGAGGGGTTGGTCCACACGGTCAGTATCTTGTGTACCTGGTACCAGCTATAAGCCCTGTCTGAGGGGTTGGTCCACACGGTCAGTATCTTGTGTACCTGGTACCAGCTATAAGCCCTGTCTGAGGGGTTGGTCCACACGGTCAGTATCTTGTGTACCTGGTACCAGCTATAAGCCCTGTCTGAGGGGTTGGTCCACACGGTCAGTATCTTGTGTACCTGGTACCAGCTATAAGCCCTGTCTGAGGGTTTGGTCCACACGGTCAGTATCTTGTGTACCTGGTACCAGCTATAAGCCCTGTCTGAGGGGTTGGTCCACACGGTCAGTATCTTGTGTACCTGGTACCAGCTATAAGCCCTGTCTGAGGGGTTGGTCCACACGGTCAGTATCTTGTGTACCTGGTACCAGCTATAAGCCCTGTCTGAGGGGTTGGTCCACACGGTCAGTATCTTGTGTACCTGGTACCAGCTATAAGCCCTGTCTGAGGGGTTGGTCCACACGGTCAGTATCTTGTGTACCTGGTACCAGCTATAAGCCCTGTCTGAGGGGTTGGTCCACACGGTCAGTATCTTGTGTACCTGGTACCAGCTATAAGCCCTGTCTGAGGGGTTGGTCCACACGGTCAGTATCTTGTGCACCTGGTACCAGATATAAGCCCTGTCTGAGGGGTTGGTCCACACGGTCAGTATCTTGTGTACCTGGTACCAGCTATAAGCCCTGTCTGAGGGGTTGGTCCACACGGTCAGTATCTTGTGTACCTGGTACCAGCTATAAGCCCTGTCTGAGGGGTTGGTCCACACGGTCAGTATCTTGTGTACCTGGTACCAGCTATAAGCCCTGTCTGAGGGGTTGGTCCACACGGTCAGTATCTTGTGTACCTGGTACCAGCTATAAGCCCTGTCTGAGGGGTTGGTCCACACGGTCAGTATCTTGTGTACCTGGTACCAGCTATAAGCCCTGTCTGAGGGGTTGGTCCACACGGTCAGTATCTTGTGTACCTGGTACCAGCTATAAGCCCTGTCTGAGGGGTTGGTCCACACGGTCAGTATCTTGTGTACCTGGTACCAGCTATAAGCCCTGTCTGAGGGGTTGGTCCACACGGTCAGTATCTTGTGTACCTGGTACCAGCTATAAGCCCTGTCTGAGGGGTTGGTCCACACGGTCAGTATCTTGTGTACCTGGTACCAGCTATAAGCCCTGTCTGAGGGGTTGGTCCACACGGTCAGTATCTTGTGTACCTGGTACCAGCTATAAGCCCTGTCTGAGGGGTTGGTCCACACGGTCAGTATCTTGTGTACCTGGTACCAGCTATAAGCCCTGTCTGAGGGGTTGGTCCACACGGTCAGTATCTTGTGTACCTGGTACCAGCTATAAGCCCTGTCTGAGGGGTTGGTCCACACGGTCAGTATCTTGTGTACCTGGTACCAGCTATAAGCCCTGTCTGAGGGGTTGGTCCACACGGTCAGTATCTTGTGTACCTGGTACCAGCTATAAGCCCTGTCTGAGGGGTTGGTCCACACGGTCAGTATCTTGTGTACCTGGTACCAGCTATAAGCCCTGTCTGAGGGGTTGGTCCACACGGTCAGTATCTTGTGTACCTGGTACCAGCTATAAGCCCTGTCTGAGGGGTTGGTCCACACGGTCAGTATCTTGTGTACCTGGTACCAGCTATAAGCCCTGTCTGAGGGGTTGGTCCACACGGTCAGTATCTTGTGTACCTGGTACCAGCTATAAGCCCTGTCTGAGGGGTTGGTCCACACGGTCAGTATCTTGTGTACCTGGTACCAGCTATAAGCCCTGTCTGAGGGGTTGGTCCACACGGTCAGTATCTTGTGTACCTGGTACCAGCTATAAGCCCTGTCTGAGGGGTTGGTCCACACGGTCAGTATCTTGTGTACCTGGTACCAGCTATAAGCCCTGTCTGAGGGGTTGGTCCACACGGTCAGTATCTTGTGTACCTGGTACCAGCTATAAGCCCTGTCTGAGGGGTTGGTCCACACGGTCAGTATCTTGTGTACCTGGTACCAGCTATAAGCCCTGTCTGAGGGGTTGGTCCACACGGTCAGTATCTTGTGTACCTGGTACCAGCTATAAGCCCTGTCTGAGGGGTTGGTCCACACGGTCAGTATCTTGTGTACCTGGTACCAGCTATAAGCCCTGTCTGAGGGGTTGGTCCACACGGTCAGTATCTTGTGTACCTGGTACCAGCTATAAGCCCTGTCTGAGGGGTTGGTCCACACGGTCAGTATCTTGTGTACCTGGTACCAGCTATAAGCCCTGTCTGAGGGGTTGGTCCACACGGTCAGTATCTTGTGTACCTGGTACCAGCTATAAGCCCTGTCTGAGGGGTTGGTCCACACGGTCAGTATCTTGTGTACCTGGTACCAGCTATAAGCCCTGTCTGAGGGGTTGGTCCACACGGTCAGTATCTTGTGTACCTGGTACCAGCTATAAGCCCTGTCTGAGGGGTTGGTCCACACGGTCAGTATCTTGTGTACCTGGTACCAGCTATAAGCCCTGTCTGAGGGGTTGGTCCACACGGTCAGTATCTTGTGTACCTGGTACCAGCTATAAGCCCTGTCTGAGGGGTTGGTCCACACGGTCAGTATCTTGTGTACCTGGTACCAGCTATAAGCCCTGTCTGAGGGGTTGGTCCACACGGTCAGTATCTTGTGTACCTGGTACCAGCTATAAGCCCTGTCTGAGGGGTTGGTCCACACGGTCAGTATCTTGTGTACCTGGTACCAGCTATAAGCCCTGTCTGAGGGGTTGGTCCACACGGTCAGTATCTTGTGTACCTGGTACCAGCTATAAGCCCTGTCTGAGGGGTTGGTCCACACGGTCAGTATCTTGTGTACCTGGTACCAGCTATAAGCCCTGTCTGAGGGGTTGGTCCACACGGTCAGTATCTTGTGTACCTGGTACCAGCTATAAGCCCTGTCTGAGGGGTTGGTCCACACGGTCAGTATCTTGTGTACCTGGTACCAGCTATAAGCCCTGTCTGAGGGGTTGGTCCACACGGTCAGTATCTTGTGTACCTGGTACCAGCTATAAGCCCTGTCTGAGGGGTTGGTCCACACGGTCAGTATCTTGTGTACCTGGTACCAGCTATAAGCCCTGTCTGAGGGGTTGGTCCACACGGTCAGTATCTTGTGTACCTGGTACCAGCTATAAGCCCTGTCTGAGGGGTTGGTCCACACGGTCAGTATCTTGTGTACCTGGTACCAGCTATAAGCCCTGTCTGAGGGGTTGGTCCACACGGTCAGTATCTTGTGTACCTGGTACCAGCTATAAGCCCTGTCTGAGGGGTTGGTCCACACGGTCAGTATCTTGTGTACCTGGTACCAGCTATAAGCCCTGTCTGAGGGGTTGGTCCACACGGTCAGTATCTTGTGTACCTGGTACCAGCTATAAGCCCTGTCTGAGGGGTTGGTCCACACGGTCAGTATCTTGTGTACCTGGTACCAGCTATAAGCCCTGTCTGAGGGGTTGGTCCACACGGTCAGTATCTTGTGTACCTGGTACCAGCTATAAGCCCTGTCTGAGGGGTTGGTCCACACGGTCAGTATCTTGTGTACCTGGTACCAGCTATAAGCCCTGTCTGAGGGGTTGGTCCACACGGTCAGTATCTTGTGTACCTGGTACCAGCTATAAGCCCTGTCTGAGGGGTTGGTCCACACGGTCAGTATCTTGTGTACCTGGTACCAGCTATAAGCCCTGTCTGAGGGGTTGGTCCACACGGTCAGTATCTTGTGTACCTGGTACCAGCTATAAGCCCTGTCTGAGGGGTTGGTCCACACGGTCAGTATCTTGTGTACCTGGTACCAGCTATAAGCCCTGTCTGAGGGGTTGGTCCACACGGTCAGTATCTTGTGTACCTGGTACCAGCTATAAGCCCTGTCTGAGGGGTTGGTCCACACGGTCAGTATCTTGTGTACCTGGTACCAGCTATAAGCCCTGTCTGAGGGGTTGGTCCACACGGTCAGTATCTTGTGTACCTGGTACCAGCTATAAGCCCTGTCTGAGGGGTTGGTCCACACGGTCAGTATCTTGTGTACCTGGTACCAGCTATAAGCCCTGTCTGAGGGGTTGGTCCACACGGTCAGTATCTTGTGTACCTGGTACCAGCTATAAGCCCTGTCTGAGGGGTTGGTCCACACGGTCAGTATCTTGTGTACCTGGTACCAGCTATAAGCCCTGTCTGAGGGGTTGGTCCACACGGTCAGTATCTTGTGTACCTGGTACCAGCTATAAGCCCTGTCTGAGGGGTTGGTCCACACGGTCAGTATCTTGTGTACCTGGTACCAGCTATAAGCCCTGTCTGAGGGGTTGGTCCACACGGTCAGTATCTTGTGTACCTGGTACCAGCTATAAGCCCTGTCTGAGGGGTTGGTCCACACGGTCAGTATCTTGTGTACCTGGTACCAGCTATAAGCCCTGTCTGAGGGGTTGGTCCACACGGTCAGTATCTTGTGTACCTGGTACCAGCTATAAGCCCTGTCTGAGGGGTTGGTCCACACGGTCAGTATCTTGTGTACCTGGTACCAGCTATAAGCCCTGTCTGAGGGGTTGGTCCACACGGTCAGTATCTTGTGTACCTGGTACCAGCTATAAGCCCTGTCTGAGGGGTTGGTCCACACGGTCAGTATCTTGTGTACCTGGTACCAGCTATAAGCCCTGTCTGAGGGGTTGGTCCACACGGTCAGTATCTTGTGTACCTGGTACCAGCTATAAGCCCTGTCTGAGGGGTTGGTCCACACGGTCAGTATCTTGTGTACCTGGTACCAGCTATAAGCCCTGTCTGAGGGGTTGGTCCACACGGTCAGTATCTTGTGTACCTGGTACCAGCTATAAGCCCTGTCTGAGGGGTTGGTCCACACGGTCAGTATCTTGTGTACCTGGTACCAGCTATAAGCCCTGTCTGAGGGGTTGGTCCACACGGTCAGTATCTTGTGTACCTGGTACCAGCTATAAGCCCTGTCTGAGGGGTTGGTCCACACGGTCAGTATCTTGTGTACCTGGTACCAGCTATAAGCCCTGTCTGAGGGGTTGGTCCACACGGTCAGTATCTTGTGTACCTGGTACCAGCTATAAGCCCTGTCTGAGGGGTTGGTCCACACGGTCAGTATCTTGTGTACCTGGTACCAGCTATAAGCCCTGTCTGAGGGGTTGGTCCACACGGTCAGTATCTTGTGTACCTGGTACCAGCTATAAGCCCTGTCTGAGGGGTTGGTCCACACGGTCAGTATCTTGTGTACCTGGTACCAGCTATAAGCCCTGTCTGAGGGGTTGGTCCACACGGTCAGTATCTTGTGTACCTGGTACCAGCTATAAGCCCTGTCTGAGGGGTTGGTCCACACGGTCAGTATCTTGTGTACCTGGTACCAGCTATAAGCCCTGTCTGAGGGGTTGGTCCACACGGTCAGTATCTTGTGTACCTGGTACCAGCTATAAGCCCTGTCTGAGGGGTTGGTCCACACGGTCAGTATCTTGTGTACCTGGTACCAGCTATAAGCCCTGTCTGAGGGGTTGGTCCACACGGTCAGTATCTTGTGTACCTGGTACCAGCTATAAGCCCTGTCTGAGGGGTTGGTCCACACGGTCAGTATCTTGTGTACCTGGTACCAGCTATAAGCCCTGTCTGAGGGGTTGGTCCACACGGTCAGTATCTTGTGTACCTGGTACCAGCTATAAGCCCTGTCTGAGGGGTTGGTCCACACGGTCAGTATCTTGTGTACCTGGTACCAGCTATAAGCCCTGTCTGAGGGGTTGGTCCACACGGTCAGTATCTTGTGTACCTGGTACCAGCTATAAGCCCTGTCTGAGGGGTTGGTCCACACGGTCAGTATCTTGTGTACCTGGTACCAGCTATAAGCCCTGTCTGAGGGGTTGGTCCACACGGTCAGTATCTTGTGTACCTGGTACCAGCTATAAGCCCTGTCTGAGGGGTTGGTCCACACGGTCAGTATCTTGTGTACCTGGTACCAGCTATAAGCCCTGTCTGAGGGGTTGGTCCACACGGTCAGTATCTTGTGTACCTGGTACCAGCTATAAGCCCTGTCTGAGGGGTTGGTCCACACGGTCAGTATCTTGTGTACCTGGTACCAGCTATAAGCCCTGTCTGAGGGGTTGGTCCACACGGTCAGTATCTTGTGTACCTGGTACCAGCTATAAGCCCTGTCTGAGGGGTTGGTCCACACGGTCAGTATCTTGTGTACCTGGTACCAGCTATAAGCCCTGTCTGAGGGGTTGGTCCACACGGTCAGTATCTTGTGTACCTGGTACCAGCTATAAGCCCTGTCTGAGGGGTTGGTCCACACGGTCAGTATCTTGTGTACCTGGTACCAGCTATAAGCCCTGTCTGAGGGGTTGGTCCACACGGTCAGTATCTTGTGTACCTGGTACCAGCTATAAGCCCTGTCTGAGGGGTTGGTCCACACGGTCAGTATCTTGTGTACCTGGTACCAGCTATAAGCCCTGTCTGAGGGGTTGGTCCACACGGTCAGTATCTTGTGTACCTGGTACCAGCTATAAGCCCTGTCTGAGGGGTTGGTCCACACGGTCAGTATCTTGTGTACCTGGTACCAGCTATAAGCCCTGTCTGAGGGGTTGGTCCACACGGTCAGTATCTTGTGTACCTGGTACCAGCTATAAGCCCTGTCTGAGGGGTTGGTCCACACGGTCAGTATCTTGTGTACCTGGTACCAGCTATAAGCCCTGTCTGAGGGGTTGGTCCACACGGTCAGTATCTTGTGTACCTGGTACCAGCTATAAGCCCTGTCTGAGGGGTTGGTCCACACGGTCAGTATCTTGTGTACCTGGTACCAGCTATAAGCCCTGTCTGAGGGGTTGGTCCACACGGTCAGTATCTTGTGTACCTGGTACCAGCTATAAGCCCTGTCTGAGGGGTTGGTCCACACGGTCAGTATCTTGTGTACCTGGTACCAGCTATAAGCCCTGTCTGAGGGGTTGGTCCACACGGTCAGTATCTTGTGTACCTGGTACCAGCTATAAGCCCTGTCTGAGGGGTTGGTCCACACGGTCAGTATCTTGTGTACCTGGTACCAGCTATAAGCCCTGTCTGAGGGGTTGGTCCACACGGTCAGTATCTTGTGTACCTGGTACCAGCTATAAGCCCTGTCTGAGGGGTTGGTCCACACGGTCAGTATCTTGTGTACCTGGTACCAGCTATAAGCCCTGTCTGAGGGGTTGGTCCACACGGTCAGTATCTTGTGTACCTGGTACCAGCTATAAGCCCTGTCTGAGGGGTTGGTCCACACGGTCAGTATCTTGTGTACCTGGTACCAGCTATAAGCCCTGTCTGAGGGGTTGGTCCACACGGTCAGTATCTTGTGTACCTGGTACCAGCTATAAGCCCTGTCTGAGGGGTTGGTCCACACGGTCAGTATCTTGTGTACCTGGTACCAGCTATAAGCCCTGTCTGAGGGGTTGGTCCACACGGTCAGTATCTTGTGTACCTGGTACCAGCTATAAGCCCTGTCTGAGGGGTTGGTCCACACGGTCAGTATCTTGTGTACCTGGTACCAGCTATAAGCCCTGTCTGAGGGGTTGGTCCACACGGTCAGTATCTTGTGTACCTGGTACCAGCTATAAGCCCTGTCTGAGGGGTTGGTCCACACGGTCAGTATCTTGTGTACCTGGTACCAGCTATAAGCCCTGTCTGAGGGGTTGGTCCACACGGTCAGTATCTTGTGTACCTGGTACCAGCTATAAGCCCTGTCTGAGGGGTTGGTCCACACGGTCAGTATCTTGTGTACCTGGTACCAGCTATAAGCCCTGTCTGAGGGGTTGGTCCACACGGTCAGTATCTTGTGTACCTGGTACCAGCTATAAGCCCTGTCTGAGGGGTTGGTCCACACGGTCAGTATCTTGTGTACCTGGTACCAGCTATAAGCCCTGTCTGAGGGGTTGGTCCACACGGTCAGTATCTTGTGTACCTGGTACCAGCTATAAGCCCTGTCTGAGGGGTTGGTCCACACGGTCAGTATCTTGTGTACCTGGTACCAGCTATAAGCCCTGTCTGAGGGGTTGGTCCACACGGTCAGTATCTTGTGTACCTGGTACCAGCTATAAGCCCTGTCTGAGGGGTTGGTCCACACGGTCAGTATCTTGTGTACCTGGTACCAGCTATAAGCCCTGTCTGAGGGGTTGGTCCACACGGTCAGTATCTTGTGTACCTGGTACCAGCTATAAGCCCTGTCTGAGGGGTTGGTCCACACGGTCAGTATCTTGTGTACCTGGTACCAGCTATAAGCCCTGTCTGAGGGGTTGGTCCACACGGTCAGTATCTTGTGTACCTGGTACCAGCTATAAGCCCTGTCTGAGGGGTTGGTCCACACGGTCAGTATCTTGTGTACCTGGTACCAGCTATAAGCCCTGTCTGAGGGGTTGGTCCACACGGTCAGTATCTTGTGTACCTGGTACCAGCTATAAGCCCTGTCTGAGGGGTTGGTCCACACGGTCAGTATCTTGTGTACCTGGTACCAGCTATAAGCCCTGTCTGAGGGGTTGGTCCACACGGTCAGTATCTTGTGTACCTGGTACCAGCTATAAGCCCTGTCTGAGGGGTTGGTCCACACGGTCAGTATCTTGTGTACCTGGTACCAGCTATAAGCCCTGTCTGAGGGGTTGGTCCACACGGTCAGTATCTTGTGTACCTGGTACCAGCTATAAGCCCTGTCTGAGGGGTTGGTCCACACGGTCAGTATCTTGTGTACCTGGTACCAGCTATAAGCCCTGTCTGAGGGGTTGGTCCACACGGTCAGTATCTTGTGTACCTGGTACCAGCTATAAGCCCTGTCTGAGGGGTTGGTCCACACGGTCAGTATCTTGTGTACCTGGTACCAGCTATAAGCCCTGTCTGAGGGGTTGGTCCACACGGTCAGTATCTTGTGTACCTGGTACCAGCTATAAGCCCTGTCTGAGGGGTTGGTCCACACGGTCAGTATCTTGTGTACCTGGTACCAGCTATAAGCCCTGTCTGAGGGGTTGGTCCACACGGTCAGTATCTTGTGTACCTGGTACCAGCTATAAGCCCTGTCTGAGGGGTTGGTCCACACGGTCAGTATCTTGTGTACCTGGTACCAGCTATAAGCCCTGTCTGAGGGGTTGGTCCACACGGTCAGTATCTTGTGTACCTGGTACCAGCTATAAGCCCTGTCTGAGGGGTTGGTCCACACGGTCAGTATCTTGTGTACCTGGTACCAGCTATAAGCCCTGTCTGAGGGGTTGGTCCACACGGTCAGTATCTTGTGTACCTGGTACCAGCTATAAGCCCTGTCTGAGGGGTTGGTCCACACGGTCAGTATCTTGTGTACCTGGTACCAGCTATAAGCCCTGTCTGAGGGGTTGGTCCACACGGTCAGTATCTTGTGTACCTGGTACCAGCTATAAGCCCTGTCTGAGGGGTTGGTCCACACGGTCAGTATCTTGTGTACCTGGTACCAGCTATAAGCCCTGTCTGAGGGGTTGGTCCACACGGTCAGTATCTTGTGTACCTGGTACCAGCTATAAGCCCTGTCTGAGGGGTTGGTCCACACGGTCAGTATCTTGTGTACCTGGTACCAGCTATAAGCCCTGTCTGAGGGGTTGGTCCACACGGTCAGTATCTTGTGTACCTGGTACCAGCTATAAGCCCTGTCTGAGGGGTTGGTCCACACGGTCAGTATCTTGTGTACCTGGTACCAGCTATAAGCCCTGTCTGAGGGGTTGGTCCACACGGTCAGTATCTTGTGTACCTGGTACCAGCTATAAGCCCTGTCTGAGGGGTTGGTCCACACGGTCAGTATCTTGTGTACCTGGTACCAGCTATAAGCCCTGTCTGAGGGGTTGGTCCACACGGTCAGTATCTTGTGTACCTGGTACCAGCTATAAGCCCTGTCTGAGGGGTTGGTCCACACGGTCAGTATCTTGTGTACCTGGTACCAGCTATAAGCCCTGTCTGAGGGGTTGGTCCACACGGTCAGTATCTTGTGTACCTGGTACCAGCTATAAGCCCTGTCTGAGGGGTTGGTCCACACGGTCAGTATCTTGTGTACCTGGTACCAGCTATAAGCCCTGTCTGAGGGGTTGGTCCACACGGTCAGTATCTTGTGTACCTGGTACCAGCTATAAGCCCTGTCTGAGGGGTTGGTCCACACGGTCAGTATCTTGTGTACCTGGTACCAGCTATAAGCCCTGTCTGAGGGGTTGGTCCACACGGTCAGTATCTTGTGTACCTGGTACCAGCTATAAGCCCTGTCTGAGGGGTTGGTCCACACGGTCAGTATCTTGTGTACCTGGTACCAGCTATAAGCCCTGTCTGAGGGGTTGGTCCACACGGTCAGTATCTTGTGTACCTGGTACCAGCTATAAGCCCTGTCTGAGGGGTTGGTCCACACGGTCAGTATCTTGTGTACCTGGTACCAGCTATAAGCCCTGTCTGAGGGGTTGGTCCACACGGTCAGTATCTTGTGTACCTGGTACCAGCTATAAGCCCTGTCTGAGGGGTTGGTCCACACGGTCAGTATCTTGTGTACCTGGTACCAGCTATAAGCCCTGTCTGAGGGGTTGGTCCACACGGTCAGTATCTTGTGTACCTGGTACCAGCTATAAGCCCTGTCTGAGGGGTTGGTCCACACGGTCAGTATCTTGTGTACCTGGTACCAGCTATAAGCCCTGTCTGAGGGGTTGGTCCACACGGTCAGTATCTTGTGTACCTGGTACCAGCTATAAGCCCTGTCTGAGGGGTTGGTCCACACGGTCAGTATCTTGTGTACCTGGTACCAGCTATAAGCCCTGTCTGAGGGGTTGGTCCACACGGTCAGTATCTTGTGTACCTGGTACCAGCTATAAGCCCTGTCTGAGGGGTTGGTCCACACGGTCAGTATCTTGTGTACCTGGTACCAGCTATAAGCCCTGTCTGAGGGGTTGGTCCACACGGTCAGTATCTTGTGTACCTGGTACCAGCTATAAGCCCTGTCTGAGGGGTTGGTCCACACGGTCAGTATCTTGTGTACCTGGTACCAGCTATAAGCCCTGTCTGAGGGGTTGGTCCACACGGTCAGTATCTTGTGTACCTGGTACCAGCTATAAGCCCTGTCTGAGGGGTTGGTCCACACGGTCAGTATCTTGTGTACCTGGTACCAGCTATAAGCCCTGTCTGAGGGGTTGGTCCACACGGTCAGTATCTTGTGTACCTGGTACCAGCTATAAGCCCTGTCTGAGGGGTTGGTCCACACGGTCAGTATCTTGTGTACCTGGTACCAGCTATAAGCCCTGTCTGAGGGGTTGGTCCACACGGTCAGTATCTTGTGTACCTGGTACCAGCTATAAGCCCTGTCTGAGGGGTTGGTCCACACGGTCAGTATCTTGTGTACCTGGTACCAGCTATAAGCCCTGTCTGAGGGGTTGGTCCACACGGTCAGTATCTTGTGTACCTGGTACCAGCTATAAGCCCTGTCTGAGGGGTTGGTCCACACGGTCAGTATCTTGTGTACCTGGTACCAGCTATAAGCCCTGTCTGAGGGGTTGGTCCACACGGTCAGTATCTTGTGTACCTGGTACCAGCTATAAGCCCTGTCTGAGGGGTTGGTCCACACGGTCAGTATCTTGTGTACCTGGTACCAGCTATAAGCCCTGTCTGAGGGGTTGGTCCACACGGTCAGTATCTTGTGTACCTGGTACCAGCTATAAGCCCTGTCTGAGGGGTTGGTCCACACGGTCAGTATCTTGTGTACCTGGTACCAGCTATAAGCCCTGTCTGAGGGGTTGGTCCACACGGTCAGTATCTTGTGTACCTGGTACCAGCTATAAGCCCTGTCTGAGGGGTTGGTCCACACGGTCAGTATCTTGTGTACCTGGTACCAGCTATAAGCCCTGTCTGAGGGGTTGGTCCACACGGTCAGTATCTTGTGTACCTGGTACCAGCTATAAGCCCTGTCTGAGGGGTTGGTCCACACGGTCAGTATCTTGTGTACCTGGTACCAGCTATAAGCCCTGTCTGAGGGGTTGGTCCACACGGTCAGTATCTTGTGTACCTGGTACCAGCTATAAGCCCTGTCTGAGGGGTTGGTCCACACGGTCAGTATCTTGTGTACCTGGTACCAGCTATAAGCCCTGTCTGAGGGGTTGGTCCACACGGTCAGTATCTTGTGTACCTGGTACCAGCTAT
Source organism: Salvelinus fontinalis (assembly GCF_029448725.1). NCBI lineage: Eukaryota > Metazoa > Chordata > Actinopteri > Salmoniformes > Salmonidae > Salvelinus > Salvelinus fontinalis. The sequence continues at coordinate 471,489 of NW_026600248.1, forward strand.
AAGCCCTGTCTGAGGGGTTGGTCCACACGGTCAGTATCTTGTGTACCTGGTACCAGCTATAAGCCCTGTCTGAGGGGTTGGTCCACACGGTCAGTATCTTGTGTACCTGGTACCAGCTATAAGCCCTGTCTGAGGGGTTGGTCCACACGGTCAGTATCTTGTGTACCTGGTACCAGCTATAAGCCCTGTCTGAGGGGTTGGTCCACACGGTCAGTATCTTGTGTACCTGGTACCAGCTATAAGCCCTGTCTGAGGGGTTGGTCCACACGGTCAGTATCTTGTGTACCTGGTACCAGCTATAAGCCCTGTCTGAGGGGTTGGTCCACACGGTCAGTATCTTGTGTACCTGGTACCAGCTATAAGCCCTGTCTGAGGGGTTGGTCCACACGGTCAGTATCTTGTGTACCTGGTACCAGCTATAAGCCCTGTCTGAGGGGTTGGTCCACACGGTCAGTATCTTGTGTACCTGGTACCAGCTATAAGCCCTGTCTGAGGGGTTGGTCCACACGGTCAGTATCTTGTGTACCTGGTACCAGCTATAAGCCCTGTCTGAGGGGTTGGTCCACACGGTCAGTATCTTGTGTACCTGGTACCAGCTATAAGCCCTGTCTGAGGGGTTGGTCCACACGGTCAGTATCTTGTGTACCTGGTACCAGCTATAAGCCCTGTCTGAGGGGTTGGTCCACACGGTCAGTATCTTGTGTACCTGGTACCAGCTATAAGCCCTGTCTGAGGGGTTGGTCCACACGGTCAGTATCTTGTGTACCTGGTACCAGCTATAAGCCCTGTCTGAGGGGTTGGTCCACACGGTCAGTATCTTGTGTACCTGGTACCAGCTATAAGCCCTGTCTGAGGGGTTGGTCCACACGGTCAGTATCTTGTGTACCTGGTACCAGCTATAAGCCCTGTCTGAGGGGTTGGTCCACACGGTCAGTATCTTGTGTACCTGGTACCAGCTATAAGCCCTGTCTGAGGGGTTGGTCCACACGGTCAGTATCTTGTGTACCTGGTACCAGCTATAAGCCCTGTCTGAGGGGTTGGTCCACACGGTCAGTATCTTGTGTACCTGGTACCAGCTATAAGCCCTGTCTGAGGGGTTGGTCCACACGGTCAGTATCTTGTGTACCTGGTACCAGCTATAAGCCCTGTCTGAGGGGTTGGTCCACACGGTCAGTATCTTGTGTACCTGGTACCAGCTATAAGCCCTGTCTGAGGGGTTGGTCCACACGGTCAGTATCTTGTGTACCTGGTACCAGCTATAAGCCCTGTCTGAGGGGTTGGTCCACACGGTCAGTATCTTGTGTACCTGGTACCAGCTATAAGCCCTGTCTGAGGGGTTGGTCCACACGGTCAGTATCTTGTGTACCTGGTACCAGCTATAAGCCCTGTCTGAGGGGTTGGTCCACACGGTCAGTATCTTGTGTACCTGGTACCAGCTATAAGCCCTGTCTGAGGGGTTGGTCCACACGGTCAGTATCTTGTGTACCTGGTACCAGCTATAAGCCCTGTCTGAGGGGTTGGTCCACACGGTCAGTATCTTGTGTACCTGGTACCAGCTATAAGCCCTGTCTGAGGGGTTGGTCCACACGGTCAGTATCTTGTGTACCTGGTACCAGCTATAAGCCCTGTCTGAGGGGTTGGTCCACACGGTCAGTATCTTGTGTACCTGGTACCAGCTATAAGCCCTGTCTGAGGGGTTGGTCCACACGGTCAGTATCTTGTGTACCTGGTACCAGCTATAAGCCCTGTCTGAGGGGTTGGTCCACACGGTCAGTATCTTGTGTACCTGGTACCAGCTATAAGCCCTGTCTGAGGGGTTGGTCCACACGGTCAGTATCTTGTGTACCTGGTACCAGCTATAAGCCCTGTCTGAGGGGTTGGTCCACACGGTCAGTATCTTGTGTACCTGGTACCAGCTATAAGCCCTGTCTGAGGGGTTGGTCCACACGGTCAGTATCTTGTGTACCTGGTACCAGCTATAAGCCCTGTCTGAGGGGTTGGTCCACACGGTCAGTATCTTGTGTACCTGGTACCAGCTATAAGCCCTGTCTGAGGGGTTGGTCCACACGGTCAGTATCTTGTGTACCTGGTACCAGCTATAAGCCCTGTCTGAGGGGTTGGTCCACACGGTCAGTATCTTGTGTACCTGGTACCAGCTATAAGCCCTGTCTGAGGGGTTGGTCCACACGGTCAGTATCTTGTGTACCTGGTACCAGCTATAAGCCCTGTCTGAGGGGTTGGTCCACACGGTCAGTATCTTGTGTACCTGGTACCAGCTATAAGCCCTGTCTGAGGGGTTGGTCCACACGGTCAGTATCTTGTGTACCTGGTACCAGCTATAAGCCCTGTCTGAGGGGTTGGTCCACACGGTCAGTATCTTGTGTACCTGGTACCAGCTATAAGCCCTGTCTGAGGGGTTGGTCCACACGGTCAGTATCTTGTGTACCTGGTACCAGCTATAAGCCCTGTCTGAGGGGTTGGTCCACACGGTCAGTATCTTGTGTACCTGGTACCAGCTATAAGCCCTGTCTGAGGGGTTGGTCCACACGGTCAGTATCTTGTGTACCTGGTACCAGCTATAAGCCCTGTCTGAGGGGTTGGTCCACACGGTCAGTATCTTGTGTACCTGGTACCAGCTATAAGCCCTGTCTGAGGGGTTGGTCCACACGGTCAGTATCTTGTGTACCTGGTACCAGCTATAAGCCCTGTCTGAGGGGTTGGTCCACACGGTCAGTATCTTGTGTACCTGGTACCAGCTATAAGCCCTGTCTGAGGGGTTGGTCCACACGGTCAGTATCTTGTGTACCTGGTACCAGCTATAAGCCCTGTCTGAGGGGTTGGTCCACACGGTCAGTATCTTGTGTACCTGGTACCAGCTATAAGCCCTGTCTGAGGGGTTGGTCCACACGGTCAGTATCTTGTGTACCTGGTACCAGCTATAAGCCCTGTCTGAGGGGTTGGTCCACACGGTCAGTATCTTGTGTACCTGGTACCAGCTATAAGCCCTGTCTGAGGGGTTGGTCCACACGGTCAGTATCTTGTGTACCTGGTACCAGCTATAAGCCCTGTCTGAGGGGTTGGTCCACACGGTCAGTATCTTGTGTACCTGGTACCAGCTATAAGCCCTGTCTGAGGGGTTGGTCCACACGGTCAGTATCTTGTGTACCTGGTACCAGCTATAAGCCCTGTCTGAGGGGTTGGTCCACACGGTCAGTATCTTGTGTACCTGGTACCAGCTATAAGCCCTGTCTGAGGGGTTGGTCCACACGGTCAGTATCTTGTGTACCTGGTACCAGCTATAAGCCCTGTCTGAGGGGTTGGTCCACACGGTCAGTATCTTGTGTACCTGGTACCAGCTATAAGCCCTGTCTGAGGGGTTGGTCCACACGGTCAGTATCTTGTGTACCTGGTACCAGCTATAAGCCCTGTCTGAGGGGTTGGTCCACACGGTCAGTATCTTGTGTACCTGGTACCAGCTATAAGCCCTGTCTGAGGGGTTGGTCCACACGGTCAGTATCTTGTGTACCTGGTACCAGCTATAAGCCCTGTCTGAGGGGTTGGTCCACACGGTCAGTATCTTGTGTACCTGGTACCAGCTATAAGCCCTGTCTGAGGGGTTGGTCCACACGGTCAGTATCTTGTGTACCTGGTACCAGCTATAAGCCCTGTCTGAGGGGTTGGTCCACACGGTCAGTATCTTGTGTACCTGGTACCAGCTATAAGCCCTGTCTGAGGGGTTGGTCCACACGGTCAGTATCTTGTGTACCTGGTACCAGCTATAAGCCCTGTCTGAGGGGTTGGTCCACACGGTCAGTATCTTGTGTACCTGGTACCAGCTATAAGCCCTGTCTGAGGGGTTGGTCCACACGGTCAGTATCTTGTGTACCTGGTACCAGCTATAAGCCCTGTCTGAGGGGTTGGTCCACACGGTCAGTATCTTGTGTACCTGGTACCAGCTATAAGCCCTGTCTGAGGGGTTGGTCCACACGGTCAGTATCTTGTGTACCTGGTACCAGCTATAAGCCCTGTCTGAGGGGTTGGTCCACACGGTCAGTATCTTGTGTACCTGGTACCAGCTATAAGCCCTGTCTGAGGGGTTGGTCCACACGGTCAGTATCTTGTGTACCTGGTACCAGCTATAAGCCCTGTCTGAGGGGTTGGTCCACACGGTCAGTATCTTGTGTACCTGGTACCAGCTATAAGCCCTGTCTGAGGGGTTGGTCCACACGGTCAGTATCTTGTGTACCTGGTACCAGCTATAAGCCCTGTCTGAGGGGTTGGTCCACACGGTCAGTATCTTGTGTACCTGGTACCAGCTATAAGCCCTGTCTGAGGGGTTGGTCCACACGGTCAGTATCTTGTGTACCTGGTACCAGCTATAAGCCCTGTCTGAGGGGTTGGTCCACACGGTCAGTATCTTGTGTACCTGGTACCAGCTATAAGCCCTGTCTGAGGGGTTGGTCCACACGGTCAGTATCTTGTGTACCTGGTACCAGCTATAAGCCCTGTCTGAGGGGTTGGTCCACACGGTCAGTATCTTGTGTACCTGGTACCAGCTATAAGCCCTGTCTGAGGGGTTGGTCCACACGGTCAGTATCTTGTGTACCTGGTACCAGCTATAAGCCCTGTCTGAGGGGTTGGTCCACACGGTCAGTATCTTGTGTACCTGGTACCAGCTATAAGCCCTGTCTGAGGGGTTGGTCCACACGGTCAGTATCTTGTGTACCTGGTACCAGCTATAAGCCCTGTCTGAGGGGTTGGTCCACACGGTCAGTATCTTGTGTACCTGGTACCAGCTATAAGCCCTGTCTGAGGGGTTGGTCCACACGGTCAGTATCTTGTGTACCTGGTACCAGCTATAAGCCCTGTCTGAGGGGTTGGTCCACACGGTCAGTATCTTGTGTACCTGGTACCAGCTATAAGCCCTGTCTGAGGGGTTGGTCCACACGGTCAGTATCTTGTGTACCTGGTACCAGCTATAAGCCCTGTCTGAGGGGTTGGTCCACACGGTCAGTATCTTGTGTACCTGGTACCAGCTATAAGCCCTGTCTGAGGGGTTGGTCCACACGGTCAGTATCTTGTGTACCTGGTACCAGCTATAAGCCCTGTCTGAGGGGTTGGTCCACACGGTCAGTATCTTGTGTACCTGGTACCAGCTATAAGCCCTGTCTGAGGGGTTGGTCCACACGGTCAGTATCTTGTGTACCTGGTACCAGCTATAAGCCCTGTCTGAGGGGTTGGTCCACACGGTCAGTATCTTGTGTACCTGGTACCAGCTATAAGCCCTGTCTGAGGGGTTGGTCCACACGGTCAGTATCTTGTGTACCTGGTACCAGCTATAAGCCCTGTCTGAGGGGTTGGTCCACACGGTCAGTATCTTGTGTACCTGGTACCAGCTATAAGCCCTGTCTGAGGGGTTGGTCCGCACGGTCAGTATTTTGTGTACCTGGTACCAGCTATAAGCCCTGTCTGAGGGGTTGGTCCACACGGTCAGTATCTTGTGTACCTGGTACCAGCTATAAGCCCTGTCTGAGGGGTTGGTCCACACGGTCAGTATCTTGTGTACCTGGTACCAGCTATAAGCCCTGTCTGAGGGGTTGGTCCACACGGTCAGTATCTTGTGTACCTGGTACCAGCTATAAGCCCTGTCTGAGGGGTTGGTCCACACGGTCAGTATCTTGTGTACCTGGTACCAGCTATAAGCCCTGTCTGAGGGGTTGGTCCACACGGTCAGTATCTTGTGTACCTGGTACCAGCTATAAGCCCTGTCTGAGGGGTTGGTCCACACGGTCAGTATCTTGTGTACCTGGTACCAGCTATAAGCCCTGTCTGAGGGGTTGGTCCACACGGTCAGTATCTTGTGTACCTGGTACCAGCTATAAGCCCTGTCTGAGGGGTAGGTCCACACGGTCAGTATCTTGTGTACCTGGTACCAGCTATAAGCCCTGTCTGAGGGGTTGGTCCACACGGTCAGTATCTTGTGTACCTGGTACCAGCTATAAGCCCTGTCTGAGGGGTTGGTCCACACGGTCAGTATCTTGTGTACCTGGTACCAGCTATAAGCCCTGTCTGAGGGGTTGGTCCACACGGTCAGTATCTTGTGTACCTGGTACCAGCTATAAGCCCTGTCTGAGGGGTTAATCAACACGGTCAGTATCTTGTGTACCTGGTACCAGCTATAAGCCCTGTCTGAGGGGTTAATCAACACGGTCAGTATCTTGTGTACCTGGTACCAGCTATAAGCCCTGTCTGAGGGGTTGGTCCACACGGTCAGTATCTTGTGTACCTGGTACCAGCTATAAGCCCTGTCTGAGGGGTTGGTCAGCACGGTCAGTATCTTGTGTACCTGGTACCAGCTATAAGCCCTGTCTGAGGGGTTGATCCACACGGTCAGTATCTTGTGTACCTGGTACCAGCTATAAGCCCTGTCTGAGGGGTTGGTCCACACGGTCAGTATCTTGTGTACCTGGTACCAGCTATAAGCCTTGTCTGAGGGGTTGGTCCACACGGTCAGTATCTTGTGTACCTGGTACCAGCTATAAGCCCTGTCTGAGGGGTTGGTCCACACGGTCAGTATCTTGTGTACCTGGTACCAGCTATAAGCCCTGTCTGAGGGGTTGGTCCACACGGTCAGTATCTTGTGTACCTGGTACCAGCTATAAGCCCTGTCTGAGGGGTTGGTCCACACGGTCAGTATCTTGTGTACCTGGTACCAGCTATAAGCCCTGTCTGAGGGGTTGGTCCACACGGTCAGTATCTTGTGTACCTGGTACCAGCTATAAGCCCTGTCTGAGGGGTTGGTCCACACGGTCAGTATCTTGTACCTGGTACCAGCTATAAGCCCTGTCTGAGGGGTTGGTCCACACGGTCAGTATCTTGTGTACCTGGTACCAGCTATAAGCCCTGTCTGAGGGGTTGGTCCACACGGTCAGTATCTTGTGTACCTGGTACCAGCTATAAGCCCTGTCTGAGGGGTAGGTCCACACGGTCAGTATCTTGTGTACCTGGTACCAGCTATAAGCCCTGTCTGAGGGGTTGGTCCACACGGTCAGTATCTTGTGTACCTGGTACCAGCTATAAGCCCTGTCTGAGGGGTTGGTCCACACGGTCAGTATCTTGTGTACCTGGTACCAGCTATAAGCCCTGTCTGAGGGGTTGGTCCACACGGTCAGTATCTTGTGTACCTGGTACCAGCTATAAGCCCTGTCTGAGGGGTTAATCAACACGGTCAGTATCTTGTGTACCTGGTACCAGCTATAAGCCCTGTCTGAGGGGTTAATCAACACGGTCAGTATCTTGTGTACCTGGTACCAGCTATAAGCCCTGTCTGAGGGGTTGGTCCACACGGTCAGTATCTTGTGTACCTGGTACCAGCTATAAGCCCTGTCTGAGGGGTTGGTCCACACGGTCAGTATCTTGTGTACCTGGTACCAGCTATAAGCCCTGTCTGAGGGGTTGGTCCACACGGTCAGTATCTTGTGTACCTGGTACCAGCTATAAGCCCTGTCTGAGGGGTTGGTCCACACGGTCAGTATCTTGTGTACCTGGTACCAGCTATAAGCCCTGTCTGAGGGGTTGGTCCACACGGTCAGTATCTTGTGTACCTGGTACCAGCTATAAGCCCTGTCTGAGGGGTTGGTCCACACGGTCAGTATCTTGTGTACCTGGTACCAGCTATAAGCCCTGTCTGAGGGGTTGGTCCACACGGTCAGTATCTTGTGTACCTGGTACCAGCTATAAGCCCTGTCTGAGGGGTTGGTCCACACGGTCAGTATCTTGTGTACCTGGTACCAGCTATAAGCCCTGTCTGAGGGGTTGGTCCACACGGTCAGTATCTTGTGTACCTGGTACCAGCTATAAGTGCTGTCTGAGGGGTTGGTCCACACGGTCAGTATCTTGTGTACCTGGTACCAGCTATAAGCCCTGTCTGAGGGGTTGGTCAGCACGGTCAGTATCTTGGCTTTAGGCAGCAGGGCGGCGGCGCGGCGAGGAGCATCTTCAGAGGGGAAGTAGGTGGAGCTCTTCTCAAACAGGAAGTCACTGGTGACGTTAGACGGCAGCGGGAACAAATCCATATACCTAGACAGGAAGTATAATAATATAGATAGGTAATAACGTAGATTACCAGTCTATTCCCTGGTGGTAGTTGTATCATAGACATAGAGTAACATAGATTACCAGTCTATTCCCTGGTGGTAGTTGAATCATAGATATATAGTAACATAGATTACAAGTCTATTCCCTGGTGGTAGTTGTATCATAGACATAGAGTAACATAGATTACCAGTCTATTCCCTGGTGGTAGTTGAATCATAGATATAGAGTAACATAGATTACCAGTCTATTCCCTGTTGGTAGTTGTAACATAGATTACCAGTCTATTCCCTGGTGGTAGTTGAATCATAGATATATAGTAACATAGATTACCAGTCTATTCCCTGGTGGTAGTTGAATCATAGATATATAGTAACATAGATTACCAGTCTATTCCCTGGTGGTAGTTGAATCATAGATATAGAGTAACATAGATTACCAGTCTATTCCCTGGTGGTAGTTATATCATAGATTACCAGTCTATTCCCTGGTGGAAGTTGTAACATAGATATATAGTAACATAGATTACCAGTCTATTCCCTGGTGGTAGTTGTATCATAGATATATAGTAACATAGATTACCAGTCTATTCCCTGGTGGTAGTTGAATCATAGATATATAGTAACATAGATTACCAGTCTATTCCCTGGTGGTAGTTGTATCATAGATATATAGTAACATAGATTACCAGTCTATTCCCTGGTGGTAGTTGAATCATAGATATATAGTAACATAGATTACCAGTCTATTCCCTGGTGGTAGTTGTTAGTGTTGAAGAACTGGACCTCTCCATACGTCTTGGGGAAGCTACTAGAGATGGAAGGATGCAGCAGGAGGAGGAGACAGAGAGCTGTTGTTCCTGGAAAAGAGAAGAGGAGTCTGTCCATCACACTGAGGGTTACTATAGGTCAGAGGAGTCTGTTCATCACACTGAGGGTTACTATAGGTCAGAGGAGTCTGTTCATCACACTGAGGGTTACTATAGGTCAGAGGAGTCTGTTCATCACACTGAGGGTTACTATAGGTCAGAGGAGTCTGTCCATCACACTGAGGGTTACTATAGGTCAGAGGAGTCTGTCCATCACACTGAGGGTTACTATAGGTCAGAGGAGTCTGTCCATCAGGGAACACTGAGGGTTACTATAGGTCAGAGGAGTCTGTTCATCACACTGAGGGTTACTATAGGTCAGAGGAGTCTGTTCATCACACTGAGGGTTACTATAGGTCAGAGGAGTCTGTCCATCACACTGAGGGTTACTATAGGTCAGAGGAGTCTGTTCATCACACTGAGGGTTACTATAGGTCAGAGGAGTCTGTTCATCACACTGAGGGTTACTATAGGTCAGAGGAGTCTGTTCATCACACTGAGGGTTACTATAGGTCAGAGGAGTCTGTTCATCACACTGAGGGTTACTATAGGTCAGAGGAGTCTGTTCATCACACTGAGGGTTACTATAGGTCAGAGGAGTCTGTTCATCACACTGATGGTTACTATAGGTCAGAGGAGTCTGTTCATCACACTGAGGGTTACTATAGGTCAGAGGAGTCTGTTCATCACACTGAGGGTTACTATAGGTCAGAGGAGTCTGTTCATCACACTGAGGGTTACTATAGGTCAGAGGAGTCTGTTCATCACACTGAGGGTTACTATAGGTCAGAGGAGTCTGTTCATCACACTGAGGGTTACTATAGGTCAGAGGAGTCTGTTCATCACACTGAGGGTTACTATAGGTCAGAGGAGTCTGTTCATCACACTGAGGGTTACTATAGGTCAGAGGAGTCTGTCCATCAGGGAATAGGAATAGGAATAGGAATAGGAATAGGAATAGGAATAGGAATAGGGTTACTATAGGTCAGAGGAGTCTGTCCATCACACTGAGGGTTACTATAGGTCAGAGGAGTCTGTCCATCAGAGAACACTGAGGGTTACTATAGGTCAGAGGAGTCTGTTCATCACACTGAGGGTTACTATAGGTCAGAGGAGTCTGTTCATCACACTGAGGGTTACTATAGGTCAGAGGAGTCTGTTCATCACACTGAGGGTTACTATAGGTCAGAGGAGTCTGTTCATCACACTGAGGGTTACTATAGGTCAGAGGAGTCTGTTCATCACACTGAGGGTTACTATAGGTCAGAGGAGTCTGTCCATCACACTGAGGGTTACTATAGGTCAGAGGAGTCTGTCCATCACACTGAGGGTTACTATAGGTCAGAGGAGTCTGTTCATCACACTGAGGGTTACTATAGGTCAGAGGAGTCTGTTCATCACACTGAGGGTTACTATAGGTCAGGGGAGTCTGTCCATCACACTGAGGGTTACTATAGGTCAGAGGAGTCTGTTCATCACACTGAGGGTTACTATAGGTCAGAGGCGTCTGTCCATCAGGGAACACTGAGGGTTACTATAGGTCAGAGGAGTCTGTTCATCACACTGAGGGTTACTATAGGTCAGAGGAGTCTGTTCATCACACTGAGGGTTACTATAGGTCAGAGGAGTCTGTTCATCACACTGAGGGTTACTATAGGTCAGAGGAGTCTGTCCATCAGGGAACACTGAGGGTTACTATAGGTCAGAGGAGTCTGTTCATCACACTGAGGGTTACTATAGGTCAGAGGAGTCTGTTCATCACACTGAGGGTTACTATAGGTCAGAGGAGTCTGTTCATCACACTGAGGGTTACTATAGGTCAGAGGAGTCTGTTCATCACACTGAGGGTTACTATAGGTCAGAGGAGTCTGTCCATCAGGGAACACTGAGGGTTACTATAGGTCAGAGGAGTCTGTTCATCACACTGAGGGTTACTATAGGTCAGAGGAGTCTGTCCATCACACTGAGGGTTACTATAGGTCAGGGGAGTCTGTCCATCACACTGAGGGTTACTATAGGTCAGAGGAGTCTGTCCATCACACTGAGGGTTACTATAGGTCAGAGGAGTCTGTCCATCACACTGAGGGTTACTATAGGTCAGAGGAGTCTGTTCATCACACTGAGGGTTACTATAGGTCAGAGGAGTCTGTCCATCACACTGAGGGTTACTATAGGTCAGAGGAGTCTGTCCATCACACTGAGGGTTACTATAGGTCAGAGGAGTCTGTCCATCACACTGAGGGTTACTATAGGTCAGAGGAGTCTGTTCATCAGAGAACACTGAGGGTTACTATAGGTCAGAGGAGTCTGTTCATCACACTGAGGGTTACTATAGGTCAGAGGAGTCTGTCCATCAGGGAACACTGAGGGTTACTATAGGTCAGAGGAGTCTGTCCATCACACTGAGGGTTACTGTAGGTCAGAGGAGTCTGTTCATCACACTGAGGGTTACTATAGGTCAGAGGAGTCTGTTCATCATAACCCTGATACACTAATATAGAAAATACACTGTAAATCTGAGACCAGACCCTAACCTGCTAATATAGAAAATACACTGTGAATCTGAGACCCTAACCTGCTAATATAGAAAATACACTGTAAATCTGAGACCCTAACCTGCTAATATAGAAAATACACTGTGAATCTGAGACCAGACCCTAACCTGCTAATATAGAAAATACACTGTGAATCTGAGACCCTAACCTGCTAATATAGAAAATACACTGTGAATCTGAGACCCTAACCTGCTAATATAGAAAATACACTGTGAATCTGAGACCAGACCCTAACCTGCTAATATAGAAAATACACTGTGAATCTGAGACCCTAACCTGCTAATATAGAAAATACACTGTGAATCTGAGACCAGACCCTAACCTGTTAATATAGAAAATAAACTGTGAATCTGAGACCCTAACCTGCTAATATAGAAAATACACTGTGAATCTGAGACCCTAACCTGCTAATATAGAAAATACACTGTGAATCTGAGACCAGACCCTAACCTGCTAATATAGAAAATACACTGTGAATCTGAGACCCTAACCTGCTAATATAGAAAATACACTGTAAATCTGAGACCCTAACCTGTTAATATAGAAAATACACTGTGAATCTGAGACCCTAACCTGCTAATATAGAAAATACACTGTGAATCTGAGACCCTAACCTGTTAATATAGAAAATACACTGTGAATCTGAGACCCTAACCTGCTAATATAGAAAATACACTGTGAATCTGAGACCAGACCCTAACCTGCTAATATAGAAAATACACTGTGAATCTGAGACCCTAACCTGCTAATATAGAAAATACACTGTGAATCTGAGACCCTAACCTGTTAATATAGAAAATACACTGTGAATCTGAGACCCTAACCTGTTAATATAGAAAATACACTGTGGATCTGAGACCAGACCCTTATGTTCTCTCTATTCAAGCTGCCCGTCCCACGGATATTTGTGTGTGTGTGTACCTGTCTTTTGTGGTCCGATGACGAGAACCTTGGGCAACCTATCACAGGTCTTCTCCTTGGACCAGATGTCTCTGTGCCTCTTGTCATCACACGGGTTCTACAGAGAGACACACTGTTAACACACACACACACACACACACACACACACACACACACACACACACACACACACACACACACACACACACACACACACACACACACACACACACACACACACACACACACACACACACACACACACACACACACTGTGTCTCTGGGCCAGTTGTAGAGATGGTCAGGGGTCAGGGGTTAGAGGTTACCTGCCAGAGAGGCTGTCTCTGCTGGGGGAACAGGGTGAAGTATCTCTGGGCCAGTTGTAGAGGAGGTCAGGGGTTAGAGGTTACCTGCCAGAGAGGCTGTCTCTGCTGGGGGAACAGGGTGAAGTATCTCTGGGCCAGTTGTAGAGGAGGCTAGGGGTCAGGGGTTAGAGGTTACCTGCCAGAGAGGCTGTCTCTGCTGGGGGAACAGGGTGAAGTATCTCTGGGCCAGTTGTAGAGGAGATCAGGGATCAGAGGTTAGAGGTTACCTGCCAGAGAGGCTGTCTCTGCTGGGGGAACAGGGTGAAGTATCTCTGGGCCAGTTGTAGAGGAGATCAGGGATCAGAGGTTAGAGGTTACCTGCCAGAGAGGCTGTCTCTGCTGGGGGAACAGGGTGAAGTATCTCTGGGCCAGTTGTAGAGGAGGTCAGGGGTTAGAGGTTACCTGCCAGAGAGGCTGTCTCTGCTGGGGGAACAGGGTGAAGTATCTCTGGGCCAGTTGTAGAGGAGGCTAGGGGTCAGGGGTTAGAGGTTAGAGGTTACCTGCCAGAGAGGCTGTCTCTGCTGGGGGAACAGGGTGAAGTATCTCTTGGCCAGCTGCAGAGGAGGTAGAGTGTCTAGCTGGAGGTGTGTCCAGGTAGAGACGAAGTCAGCCAGGTGGAGGAATGTGTACAGACCCAGACGATCATTGCCGTAGTTAGACAGGTGGGTCATAAACACACTGATCTGGAAGGGGGAGAGACACACAGGAACAAGGAAGTTGACTCCACTGTGGAATTCAAGAAGGAAGTTGACTCCATTGTTGAATTCAAGAAGGAAGTTGACTCCACTGTGGAATTCAAGAAGGAAGTTGACTCCACTGTGGAATTCAAGAAGGAAGTTGACTCCACTGTGGAATTCAAGAAGGAAGTTGACTCCACTGTTGAGGTCAAGAAGGAAGTTGACTCCACTGGTGAATTCAAGAAGGAAGTTGACTCCACTGGTGAATTCAAGAAGGAAGTTGACTCCACTGTTGAATTCAAGAAGGAAGTTGACTCCACTGGTGAATTCAAGAAGGAAGTTGACTCCACTGTTGAATTCAAGAAGGAAGTTGACTCCACTGTGGAATTCAAGAAGGAAGTTGACTCCTCTCTGGAATTCAAGAAGGAAGTTGACTCCACTGTTGAAATCAAGAACTAATTCCTCATCATCTGAATTTAGAAGAAGTCCTAGTTCACCCCGTGATGTTCCCTTCCTCCTGAAGCCTACTCTTCTCCCCACTCATTTAAAACCATTGGATCGGTGTCGGGACTCCCCACTCATCTAAAACCATTGGATCGGTGTCAGGACTCCCCACTCATCTAAAACCATTGGATCGGTGTCGGGACTCCCCACTCATCTAAAACCATTGGATCGGTGTCGGGACTCCCCACTCATCTAAAACCATTGGATCGGTGTCGGGACTCCCCACTCATCTAAAACCATTGGATCGGTGTCGGGACTCCCCACTCATCTAAAACCATTGGATCGGTGTCGGGATGGGCTTGAGGGAGTAATTAAGTACAGACTGCAACTACAGACTGTAACTACAGACTGTATCTACAGACTGCAACTACAGACTGTAACTACAGACTGTAACTACAGACTGCAACTACAGACTGTAACTACAGACTGTAACTACAGACTGCAACTACAGACTGTATCTACAGACTGCAACTACAGACTGTAACTACAGACTGTAACTACAGACTGCAACTACAGACTGTAACTACAGACTGTAACTACAGACTGCAACTACAGACTGTAACTACAGACTGTAACTACAGACTGCAACTACAGACTGTATCTACAGACTGCAACTACAGACTGTAACTACAGACTGTAACTACAGACTGCAACTACAGACTGTAACTACAGACTGTAACTACAGACTGCAACTACAGACTGTAACTACAGACTGTAACTACAGACTGTAACTATAGACTGCAACTACAGACTGTAACTACAGACTGCAACTACAGACTGTAACTACAGACTGTATCTACAGACTGCAACTACAGACTGTAACTACAGACTGTAACTACAGACTGCAACTACAGACTGTAACTACAGACTGTAACTACAGACTGCAACTACAGACTGTAACTACAGACTGCAACTGCAGACTGCAACTACAGACTGTAACTACAGACTGTAACTACAGACTATAACTACAGACCATAACTACAGACTGTAACCACAGACTGTAACTACAGACTGTAACTACAGACCGCAACTACAGACTGCAACTACAGACTGCAACCACAGACTGTAACTACAGACTACAGACTGCAACTACAGACTGTAACTACAGACTGTAACTACAGACTGCAACTACAGACTGCAACTACAGACTGTAACTACAGACTGCAACTACAGACTGCAACTACAGACTACAGACTGTAACTACAGACTGCAACTACAGACTGCAACTACAGACTGCAACGACAGACGGCAACTACAGACTGCAACGACAGACTGCAACGACAGACTGCAACTACAGACTGTAACTACAGACGGCAACTACAGACTGTAACTACAGACTACAGACTGTAACTACAGACTGCAACTACAGACTGCAACTACAGACTGCAACTACAGACTGCAACTACAGACTGTAACTACAGA